>NC_025993.2:161904067-162156254 GCF_000442705.2 Elaeis guineensis | reverse complement strand
GGTGGCGCGGCTACGTGCGGCCCAGGCACGACAGCATGCGGCAGGGCCCGGACCAGCATGCGGTGCCCAGCCCAAGCTTGGGCGCGTGAGGCGCAGCTTGGGCCCAGGTGTGCGGACCGGCCTAGGCCCGGGCCCGTGGGGCGCGGCCCAAGCCCAGGCCCACACGTGGGCCAGCCCAGGCCCAGGCGCCCGCTGGGAGCCTATTTTTTCGGTCCACCATGGATCGGGCGGTCCATGGCCCACTGCATGGATCGCGTGGGTGTTTCCCACGCATTTTGTACGGTCCACGGCACTATTCCATAGACCAGCAAGCGATCGGAGTGCGTGGGTAGCTTGCAATCTTGATCCAACGGCTGGGAATGTTATTTGGCTTTGTTTAGGACTCCTAATCACTTCTTAATTAAGTGTTTAAGCCTATAAAAAGACTTGTACAGTGAACAGTGGGGTGAGTGGCCTTGTGTGGTTCGGCTGGTGGTCCTGTGCAGCGCGCATGGGCTTCAACAGTGAAGAGCTCGAGCCCGTGAAGAGAGAGAGAGATCGTGACGCTGTAGAGAGAAGGAGCAGGAGGCTTCTGAACAGCAGATTGCGGTCGCTTCAAAGGTTCAGGGGGGGTCTTCCAAAAGAGAGAGCTTTTATGAGGGAGAACTTCCTGTGAGGGAGAAATTGGGTGTACGAGGGTTGAGGGTGAGATCTCTCTTTGTAATATTTTTTTTCTCATAGTGAAGTTTGCATGTCCTGTAGAGACGAGTCCTTTTTTGGTTGATCCACGTATTTTGATTCTTTCTGTTTTATTTTTTCTTTCTTTCTGCTGCATCGCGCAGTATTGAAAAGATTTTGAGAGGTGGTGTCCTGATCAGACATCCACCCAACAGAGCTTGACAAAAATTTTTGATGAAAAAGGACATACTACATTGTTGTTCCAATTTTTATAATTCTTAAACTCATATTATAGACCAACCTAACCAAGAGGTTTGTTCGTTGCTGCAACTATTATAACAATAGTTTTAATGATAATTGGTATGTCAATCTTGAACCAGATTATTTTAAGATATACTTAAATATAAAATGTAAAAATTAAATATAATAAAAATATGTCTAACTGTTGATAGATTTTAATTTTGAATATTACACAATCATATATATAAACCTATATTTGTCATTACCTTTTAGTTGTAGCATG
Organism: Elaeis guineensis; assembly: GCF_000442705.2. NCBI lineage: Eukaryota > Viridiplantae > Streptophyta > Magnoliopsida > Arecales > Arecaceae > Elaeis > Elaeis guineensis. The sequence continues at coordinate 162,155,074 of NC_025993.2, read as the reverse complement.
AACGAAAAATAATTATAAAGCATCTAATTTTCTTAAAAAATATAAGAACCTTATATATTAAACGAAGAATATAAAGAATTTGTTGATGTTGTATTATTCTACATAGTAAAGTTTCGAAGTATCTTGAAGTGTACTTCCTTTTCTTTCATTTTCTAACAAAAAGAAACAAGATTATTTTTTTTTAATGGAAAGAACTATATATATGGTGGTTTAGTTCTTTTTGAGTTAAATCTATGATTAGGATCTAACTTATTTTAAAACAAAATTTTCTACCCACTTCTTTCAATGACTTTTTCATCCAAGATATGTTTGGACTCAAGGAAAACATGACGCATCTGGCCCTGTCCTAGCGTAGGACCCAAGCCTTGGGTGAGCCCCCTCTCGAGTAGGAGCCAACCTAGTTGGGCGTAAGAAATTGTCATAGTTTCCCAATGACTAATAAAGGGGGTAACACAGGTTTATTACCATGAGTCAATCCTCCCAGCTAACAGCTTGAGCTTTTCGCCAGTGAGTCCGTGGCACAGAGCGATCCTATCCCTTAAATCTTCCCACCTCGCTCGGGACAAAACCCAGATGTACTTAGCCTAAGCTAGCAGACCAGAATTGATAAAAAAAAAAATGAATTTCTCCCAAGGAATTAGAATTAGGAAAAAATTGTTTAAAAAAATATCCAGCTATCTTACTTATTAATATAGACAACAAAAAATGATGAAATCAAAATAAATAAGAAATAATTGTAAAACAGAAAGAAAAAAATATTTTGAAATGAGGGCTAAGGCCACTTGTAATCCAACTTCCAGATTCTTGTCTAAAAGCTATGTTTGGTGGTGACCTGACTAATTAGATTAATCACACAATTACATGCATAGGGCTGAACAAAGTTCTACTTCACTAAGTCCACCTTAACTTTGTAAAGGCAACTTCAGCTGTATTTTTTTTTCTAACTGCATGTCCCTTAAAAGGTCTGATTTTTGACCTCATATGGGGGCGCGGCTCTTAACCTTGCACGCTATTGGGCAGCATGCTACTGGCCAGGCAATTATCAGCTCCAAATGTGTGGTATAATATTTCTCCAAGCCAATTCTAGTACATGTCTCCGATGTTCATCATATATGATATGCTTATTCGGTGGAGCCGTGGACAGATGGAAGAAAATTTGAGATGAGTATTCTTAGATTCAACGTGGAAATCACGATCAGTTCCCAACTGCACTTTTGCGCAAGACTGCCATGTATCAGAATGCTATGAAGTCCACTCCGATTAAGATGCTTACAAGTTGGGAACTTGAGACCAGGTGTTTTGAAATCAAAGTAATTTTGACGGATTAAATCATGTAATTAATTAAGATTACACTGAAGTTCCTTGAAACTTGGTTGCTGTCTTCATCTCCATCTTATGTCTATATTCCAACTGAATTGCAAAGACGACTTGCTCCATTACGATGCATGAAATTATGCTTGCGAAGAACCCATATTAATGCTTAATACCATCGGCAGCAACCTTAGGAGTTAAAAGTTGAGTTTCCATGGGCAAAATATTGTTTTTGGTTCCTTAACCATCTGACAGTTGACTGGTCAATGAGTTTGCCCATCTTTTACATGAAAAGAAGTAGTAGAAGTCGGAGAAACCATCCAATAAACATTTACTTTTCTAATAGGAGAAGATAGTGTGCCTCTGAAGTCCTTTTTATTTTGATGAAAAGCCTGAAGTTGTTCGAACTGACACGAGAGGTGTGGACAAAGAAGAGATAACAGACATTCACATCCCTATTCTGTAAGCTCGCATGGCATTCCATCCTGCAAAAATATCGAGAATCATTGAACTGGTGAAGGGGCAGGGAGCACGGGAACTGCAACCGCTCCTAGCGTAATTTGGCTTGCATTCAGCATCGGAGCTCTTAGCGAAGGCTCTTCCTTTCTTTGATCGCAAGGGAGGCAAAATAAGCCACCCGGCATTTTATTAGAGATCAGAAATGATTTACAACAGAGGTGAACGATGAGAGTTACAGTGGCGCAAGAATACATAGCAGGAAGTGTAAAAAGACAACAGCTACCGTAGTATAGGCTCTTCCTGGATGCACCAAATTGCCACCATCACAAGCCTGTCCCCTCGATCATATCAGCCACTGCCTCATCATATCTTTCGCACCAAAAGTTCCGTCCTCCCATGTTTACAACGTTTATGAGCCTAATGTTTTAGCACTATTCGCTTCTGATATCCCACGTCTAGTTATAGTCGCTTCCGGCAACGTATAATCTCCAGCGACACGGCACACGTACATCCCACCTTTGCCGTAATTGGTGCATTCTTGATCCGCTCAGGAGCTGAAAACCCTCTGGTCCCCTGAAATCGGAGATCCTGGCCACAAGATTCTCGTGGAGAAGCATATTTTCTTGCTTTATATCACGGGGGATGATCTTGGCCGGCTGCACTGAGAAGTTCTTTACTTTCTCCGTTGTTCATAAAAAGAAGAAGAAGAAAAAGATTCTGGAGTTATATCATTCTCCTTGCAACCCCTAACGCTATCTGGACATGTTTGCTCCAGCTCGACCCTCCCTTCTGTGCGTTCCAACTTCCAAAAGGAAAGCTTTTTAGCGACACATTACTTATGTATTCATAAGCCAGTAGTCTGCTTGTAATCTCATTTCGCTTCAATTCACTTATAAAATCGGAGTTTCTCTATTTCCTCCAAAAAAAAAAAAAAAAATGATGCAAGAGTTGCCAGGAGGTAGAGCACGCCCCTACGGTCTATTAGGATCCTATTTCACAAGTTCCGTGTCTGACTCAAACAGAGAATCATGTCGAGGTTTGAAATTGAGTTTAATTTTAGGATATATATATATTTTTTCATAATTTTTATTAATATATAAAAAATATCGATATTAAAATTTTAAAAATATTTATATATATCATTAATATAAAAATTTTTATCGATATTTATAATATTTTTTTTGATCTATAGTGACATTAAAAAATGTCGTTGATGATCATTTTTGTTGTGACATCCTATTTCACAAATTCTTTATCTGATCCAAGCAGAGAACTATGTCTAGGTTTGAGATTGTGTTTAACTGGATTGTGGTTGCTGTTACCAAAAAAAAAAAAACTAGATTCTTTATCTTTTATAGAACCGCTCTGATTTTCTAGGTGTAAGAAGAGAACCAGCTTGAGCACCAGACCTAAATCTTAGTTCACATTTCAAAAGATTCGGTTTAATGCTTTCCATTACGATATGACCCAGTAAAAGATTCACAAATATTTATTAATCTAATCACCGATCGTGCACATCGTGGCGCCGGTCATGAAATTCATGGATGGCCATGCGAAACCACAGCGTTAGGATCATCGGAACTTGAGAGGAGCTGCACTGATCTTGGAAATCTCACTTTTCTTCCATTTTTGAGAGGTGGATATTTATATATTATATTTTCGAGCAATTCGGTAATAATGTGCCACCTGTTATCCAGAAATGCATTTACTTCAAAGGACCGGACTCGAAAGTCCAGGCAAACAACCCCCCATATTCAAATTCAAGTCCAGGTAAACAACCTTTTCAACCCTCACAAAGCCGTGCACATCTCTTTCTTCTCGATGGTCAAGAGCTCACCGATTCAATGAAGGCGTTCAGCATGCGGTCCCCCCATTATTGACTAACAAAATAAGTCCAATCCACGGGACCGCTGTAAGTTGTGTTGCCGTAAGTACAAGGTACTGCTGGGAAGTTTGTGCATTTTTCGTCAACGATACAATTCCACGTAAAATTAGAAGTAAGGTCAAAGAAATTTTAAAGACTCCTTCCTCCACAAAGCCATATCCCTAGCTCCTCAACTGCCTTTATTTTTATTTTCATTTTTATTGTTTGGTGATGTATTGGGAGGCAAGATAGCCTCCCAGATTTTATTAAGAGAATAGAATTGAAGGATGTACAATGATGGGTCAGCTCCTGTAGTGGAGCCCGATCTATTAGAAATTACAAGATCCCAATTCTGAGCAACCAAGCAACTCTTCCCTGCATGAACGGGCTCTGCTTCAGATGTAAACAGAGTATGTAGGTCATCGATCCATAAAAATTTCCAGAAAGTAGTTCAGCATTTGAAACATGATGTTGCTTGATATAAACAGATTATGCAGATCAAAGTCCAGAGGGTTGTTCAGGATTTGAAACATGACAGGGCTCCTAGGCTGCTGCAGCAATATAGAAGAGAATCAGAAACTTGGAAACTGATTGCGATACAGGCGACTCCGAATTGGTTTAGACAGCAGGACGCTGATGCAAAGGTTGAAGATTGTCCATAGTTTTTCATGGCTGTCTCTGACCTTGGGGCCGCAGATATGAACCCAGCAATGGTAGGAATGCAAGATTTTCAGCACCACAGCATACTTGGAACAACTATTCTTTCTGAAAATTTTGGTCAACTCCAAACGCTTAACAGCGGCTATTCTAGTCGAGCCTAAGGAACATAAGGTGCATTTGTTTGGCGACCAAAATCACAATGGCAAATAGAATTGAAATGGATGGGAATGGAAATCACAATGGTCATATCCTCTAACATCTTTGGTTCGTGACTGGAATCAGGATCGATAATTAGAATATGATTTGAATGCTATAAAGGAGCCTGAATGGAGTTTTGGGGGAATTGGAATAGGAGACTTATTGTCATTTCCATTTTAGAACACAACTCCCTCCAACTAAGCATGCTCTTAGTTCGTTTCAGACATATGTATACACCAAACAGAGGCATGTCAACAATCAAAAGGTATAATTTTATATGAAGTATAATCCTACTGAACTCATCTATGGGCATTTCATGGAGTGTAAGAATAACCTAGGCTGAAATTCACCACAAACCTGATGGTGTTCCTTGTTTTTCTCTGTACATCAAGATTCATACCTGAATTCCAGACGTCGTCATATTCTACGAGCTCCAAGCAATAACAATACAATCTATTGCAATATAAATGTAAACATCACATTTCGAAAAAGAAACAAATATGAATGCCACAATATGCAATTTTAGAACATCGATTCACCAAAGTTAAAATTTATATGGCATAATTTTCTCCTCCATCGATCTGTTTATGCTTGTGAAAGGAGCTGGTAAAACACTAACAAATACTCTTACTAGCAGTCGGCATGATTCTCTTTTTTTGATGAACGAGGGAAGCAAAGTACCACCCAAACTTCATTAGGGAGAGCGAAGAAATTTACAAGCAGGCCTTCAAAACAGATATCCAAAGATCTAAACACATAGCAATACCGTCCACATTGCAAAGAAGAAATACACCAACAGAAAGGATACAAAAAATAAAAAAACAGCGAGCAAACAATCAGAACACAAGAGAAAGAGATGCTCAAAAGATTTCAGCGCCAAAAAATAAAAAGGAAGAACTCAGAGCCAAAACAACAACAGAAGAAGTCTTCTCTCTGGTATAGTATTTAGAAAATATAGATTCTTTTTCTTCTCCTTCTTATTCTGCTTCTGGAAGGTAGGCTCAATCTTCTTTGGAGAAGCTGAGGCAGGATTGCGTGCCTTCTAGGTCAGAATTATAAAATGAATCCCAAAATTAACATCCGGCATAGGCCAGAAAGATAGAGAACCAGAACTCAGCGGATTGAACTGGAGTAGGAGGAACGGTCAGGGGGAGCAGGAACCGCAACCGCTCCTTCTAGCATCTGAATCACCTTCTGCATTGACGGTCTTAGAGATGGTTCTTCCTGGATGCACCACATGGCCACCATTACAAATCTCTCCACTACACTTATGTCAGCCATAGCCTCTTCATCATTCTCCACCAAGACGTCCCACCTCCCTTCTCTATAGTAGTCATAAGCCCAATAAGCGAGCACCATCACCACCTCATTTCCCACCCCTCGCTCCAAGCTTTTCCTGCAACAAATAATCTCCAGCAACATGACACCAAAGCTGTAGACATCCACCTTTGCAGTGATGGGCACATTTTTAAACCACTCGGGCGCGACATATCCTCTGGTTCCCCTGGCGCCAGTGTTCGTTCGATGAGACTGGTCGGTTCTTAGAAGCTTAGCCAACCCAAAATCGGATATCCTAGCAACAAAATTGTCATCTAGCAGTATGTTTTCTGGCTTTATATCACAGTGGATAATCGGAGCGCTGCACTCTTCATGCAAGTATAGGAGTCCCCTGGCAATCCCCAATGCGATTTTTGTTCGCTGGCTCCATTGCGGTCTCTCACTCCGGAACAGAAAACTGTTCAATGATCCATTGCTCATGTACTCGTATACTAGAAGCCGATGCACCCCTTCGTCGCAGAAACCGAGCAATCTAACCAAATTTTGTGGTGAGTCTGGCCGATCGATCTCACCTCATTCATGAATTCCTTGTCGCTGTCGTGGAGCAGCCTGTCTAACTTCTTCACTGCGATCCACGTTCTTGACTCCAATGCCAATGACCCCTTATAGACCCTTCCAAATGATCCACCGCCCAATTCCTCACTAAATCCATTTGTAGCCCGCTCGAGCTCTCTGTAAGTGAAAACTCTTATGTTCATTCCCGACATGCCCGATACTGGTTTAATCGGCCTCCTGTTTGCATAGCGACAGAGGCCATTCACCGAGATCACACCAAGCAACACCATATTGAGAAACCCGGAGCTCCCCAGAAGCAATGATACAACTAGAATTAAAGTTCTCTGATTCTTCTTCTCGACAGTTACAGTCGAACTGGGCGACTGGGGCAGGGAAGCGTTGCCTATGGCCACTTTGATCAGAGCTGTCCCGCCGAAAGACCCCGTCTGCCTCCCGTTGGAAAGGGGGAGCTTCTTCTTATAGCACTGTCCACCATTAAAGATGGTCACGGCGCACATGCAATCGCTGCGGCAGTACTCTCTGCACTGGTCTTCGCTCACGTTCGTGTAATGCTCGTAGTCTGACAGCGGCCAGTCGGTTTCGCTGAGCATCTCGAAGTTGAACAAATCTGTTTCGTTATGCTCGCAGCTCTGCGGCGCGAAGTTGGGCATGCAACCCAAGTACTCCCTCGTGGAATCGATGAATGAATAGTTGGGCGGGCACAGGCAGTAAGGCTTCTGATCATCGCCGTTCGACACACAATAGCTGTTGTATCCACAGGACCCGCTCCCGTAATCGTTCCTGATGCTGGTGCAAATGTCCGGCGGGACTATTCTCCCCACCTGCCATTTCTGCTGCCCGTTGGATGCGTTCTTCGGATAGACGTATAGCGTAAAGACGCCATCGGGGTCGAGCGTCGCCCTCTGGTAGAAGTTTTTGGTCGAGTAGGAGCTGCCGGTGGAGAAGATGTTGATTTGTGTATCGTTTGTGAGAGCATAGTAAAGGCTGCCGGACTCGTTGAAGACTAGCCGGGAACCGGAGCCGGAGCCCACGGTGTTGGTGGCCCAGTAGGACTGGTATAAGTTTCCGGCCGGCAGCGCCAACGGGTAGAGCACCAGGTTGCCGTTGTTCTGGGCGACGAGGGAGAAGCGGCCTTCGGAGTAGTCCAAGTCTGTCAGCCGTGACCGGAGACTGGATCCTGCCCATAGGGCTTGGCCCGGGAGGAGGGTGTCCTTCGGCGAGGCGAAGCTCTGCCACGGAGAGGAGGAAGAGCTGGAGGAGACGAGGATGAGGTTGCCGGAGTCGAGGAGGGCGGCGTAGGTGGCGTTGCTGACGCCGGGGTTCCAGACCTCGTTGCCGGACTGGTCGGTGAGGGAGAGTTGGCCGGCGGAGGTGAGCTCGAGCTTGGACCCGGCCTGGACCGGGTTGTCGCCGTTGGCAAACCAGACAACGGCCTGGGGAGAGGTGATGTTGAACCAGATGGCGAGGACGAAGAGGGAGGCGTTGGAGTCGAGGGGACGGAAACCGAAGGCGAAGTCGCCGGAGGGGGAGGGCCAAGAGGTGGTTGGGCCGAGGGGTGTGAGGGTGGTGCCCTGGGTCAGGTTGGTGGAGGTTTTGGCAGTTGCCGAGAAAGCTTGGGTTAGAGCAAGGAGGGAAGCTAACTTTTCGAGATGGTGAGAGAGAGGAAGGGCTGATGCCATCGCCATGGTGTGGGATTTTAGCCTTCTGGGAGATGGGATTCCATATTATACCATTTGTATTGATCTGTAAATGTGAATTTCCCTATAACATATTATCTTAACTTTGCCCTTTTTGAATCAACTTCAAGTCAAAACTTTCACAGCGGCTGCGCGGTCTGAATTTGATGTCCATCTGTCAGTAACCCACCATTAATTCAAACGATAACGTAGTAGACGGTGGAATGCGACGCTGCCTTCAGTGGCTATATCCGGAAGTGCAAAGTTCGAGAACGAGTCCACGTGGTTGGGGTTAGGCGTAATTCAGAGACATGCGCGAGGTGGCAGAAAATGGGCGGGGGCTGAAGCCATGGTAGAAGAGTCGGTGCGGATTTTGATTGCTACGGTTGCGCTGTGCAACGTGCACCACGAAGAGCGATGCAGATCTGATTAGCCATCTCATCACATCATTGGCCACAGAGATGGGCCGCTATCAAATAGGATGAGCATTGTGCGTCATATGTTGTGCATTTTTCGTGTGATATATTGCACTGCGTTTGATAGCCATCTATCTTGATGATTAAACGGTGTGATGGTCAAAACTGTACGATGCCCTATCGTGAAAGGCATCGAGTCTTCAAAGGAGTTAAGTCCTCTTTAGAGAGAGGAAGAATCTAAGAGGTGAGGAGGTGGCTCTCGGAAGTTTGAAGTCATGATTTCGGCAAAAGCAGGGTGATGAGGATGATTGTTAGAAATCTTGAGAATCCAAGAGATAAGAAAAAAGGGATTAGGAGAATTGGCTCGTCCCCTTGAGGGGTGGTGGTAACCTTAAATAGCCAGGAGGCTAGCTCTTTTAGCACCCATCGAAGATCGAGAAGAGGAGTGGCCCCTTTTCAAGCCTGGCCACGAGCCAAAGTCCAGGCCATGATCCGAATTAAACATCAGGCTGGTGAAGTGGACCAAACCCAGTTTATTTTGGGCTAGGCATTATATACAGCATCTATTAGAATTCACTCGGACAATCCTGAAGCAGAGTGCCTCAATGAAGCTTTCCTTGATTTCTAGATCCACCTGTAGCTAGGCAGAGGAGCAAGGTAGTCCTCCTCAGATGTCCATCTTATAGAGGCTAAGCAGAGAGATTAAGGTCTCCCATATTTATACTAGAACTAACTAATATACTTTAAAAGAGTTCATCACAATTTAAAGTGATGTTGAAGTAATGAAGGCATACGATGCCTAATTAACATCCATGAAATTAAGTACAATAGAGAATGAATTTACCAACAGATTTCTATCTCTTCACTGATCTTCACATGGTACATTCAAATATTACTCCTCTTGATTAGTAGTTAAAGATAGACTATTTGGTCTATGGATATCTGGAGTCCAGCTCTTGTTGTTCGAGAGTGAAATCCTCTTTGGAAAACTTTTGGTCAAGAGTAGAAAAGCTCCCAATAGCTTTTCTCCAAAAAAGAAGTCCTACATGGATCATGATGCATACTTTTCTTCCATATAGACTTAGACTTGCTGGTTTACGCATTGAGTCAGTGCACGTGGAACAATTGAAGACTTTATCGAGAAATCTAAGTTTGTAGGAAAAGTTTCTACCACTAAATATTCTTAAGTTCTTAATGAGTGGATTCTAGATCTTACAAGAAATTGTTCCCCATATTTTCCTATGACTCTCTTTTACCTTTTGTGAGCTGCTCGCTTGTCTTTAATTTTTTTATTTTTTTTACCAGTTTCTTCCATTCAGTGAATTACATTTCACTCGCTTTCAATTCTAATAATTATTCTCAGGCTAGGGTCCACTCCCAATCTCTTTTCCCAAAAAAAATCTTAGCATTGAGGGATTGAATATGACGTTATTGGAAGCCATGCAGTCACCTCAATGAAGCTTTCCTTGATTTCTAGATCCACCTGCAGCTAGGTAGAGGAGCAAGGTAGTCCTTCTCAGATGTCCATCTTATAGAGGCTAAGCAGAGAGATTAAGGTCTCCCATATTTATACTAGAACTAACTAATATACTTTAAAAGAGTTCATCACAATTTAAAGTGATGTTGAAGTAATGAAGGCATACGATGCCTAATTAACATCTATGAAATTAAGTACAACAGAGAATGAATTTACCAACAGATTTCTATCTCTTCACTGATCTTCACATGGTACATTCAAATATTACTCCTCTTGATTAGTAGTTAAAGATAGACTATTTGGTCTATGGATATCTGGAGTCCAGCTCTTGTTGTTCGAGAGTGAAATCCTCTTTGGAAAACTTTTGGTCAAGAGTAGAAAAGCTCCCAATAGCTTTTCTCCAAAAAAGAAGTCCTACATGGATCATGATGCATACTTTTCTTCCATATAGACTTAGACTTGCTGGTTTACGCATTGAGTCAGTGCACATGGAACAATTGAAGACTTTATCGAGAAATCCAAGTTTGTAGGAAAAGTTTCTACCACTAAATATTCTTAAGTTCTTAATGAGTGGATTCTAGATCTTACAAGAAATTGTTCCCCATATTTTCCTATGACTCTCTTTTACCTTTTGTGAGCTGCTCGCTTGTCTTTAATTTTTTTATTTTTTTTACCAGTTTCTTCCATTCAGTGAATTACATTTCACTCGCTTTCAATTCTAATAATTATTCTCAGGCTAGGGTCCACTCCCAATCTGTTTTTCCAAAAAAAATCTTAGCATTGAGGGATTGAATATGACGTTATTGGAAGCCATGCAGTCACCTCAATGAAGCTTTCCTTGATTTCTAGGTCCATCTGCAGCTAGGCAGAGGAGCAAGATAGTCCTCCTCAGATGTCCATCTTATAGAGGCTAAGCAGAGAGATTAAGGTCTCCCATATTTATACTAGAACTAACTAATATACTTTAAAAGAGTTCATCACAATTTAAAGTGATGTTGAAGTAATGAAGGCATACGATGCCTAATTAACATCCATGAAATTAAGTACAATAGAGAATGAATTTACCAACAGATTTCTATCTCTTCACTGATCTTCACATGGTACATTCAAATATTACTCCTCTTGATTAGTAGTTAAAGATAGACTATTTGGTCTATGGATATCTGGAGTCCAGCTCTTGTTGTTCGAGAGTGAAATCCTCTTTGAAAAACTTTTGGTCAAGAGTAGAAAAGCTCCCAATAGCTTTTCTCCAAAAAAGAAGTCCTACATGGATCATGATGCATACTTTTCTTCCATATAGACTTAGACTTGCTGGTTTACGCATTGAGTCAGTGCACGTGGAACAATTGAAGACTTTATCGAGAAATCCAAGTTTGTAGGAAAAGTTTCTACCACTAAATCTTCTTAAGTTCTTAATGAGTGAATTCTAGATCTTACAAGAAATTGTTCTCCATATTTTCCTATGACTCTCTTTTACCTTTTGTGAGCTGCTTGCTTGTCTTTAATTTTTTTATTTCTTTTACCAGTTTCTTTCATTCGGTGAATTACATTTCACTCGCTTTCAATTCTAATAATTATTCTCAGGCTAGGGTCCACTCCCAATCTCTTTTCCCAAAAAAAATCTTAGCATTGAGGGATTGAATATGATGTTATTGGAAGCCATGCAGTCACCTCAATGAAGCTTTCCTTGATTTCTAGATCCACCTGCAGCTAGGCAGAGGAGCAAGGTAGTCCTCCTCAGATGTCCATCTTATAGAGGCTAAGCAGAGAGATTAAGGTCTCCCATATTTATACTAGAACTAACTAATATACTTTAAAAGAGTTCATCACAATTTAAAGTGATGTTGAAGTAATGAAGGCATACGATGCCTAATTAACATCCATGAAATTAAGTACAATAGAGAATGAATTTACCAACAGATTTCTATCTCTTCACTGATCTTCACATGGTACATTCAAATATTACTCCTCTTGATTAGTAGTTAAAGATAGACTATTTGGTCTATGGATATCTGGAGTCCAGCTCTTGTTGTTCGAGAGTGAAATCCTCTTTGGAAAACTTTTGGTCAAGAGTAGAAAAGCTCCCAATAGCTTTTCTCCAAAAAAGAAGTCCTACATGGATCATGATGCATACTTTTCTTCCATATAGACTTAGACTTGCTGGTTTACGCATTGAGTCAGTGCACATGGAACAATTGAAGACTTTATCGAGAAATCCAAGTTTGTAGGAAAAGTTTCTACCACTAAATCTTCTTAAGTTCTTAATGAGTGGATTCTAGATCTTACAAGAAATTGTTCCCCATATTTTCCTATGACTCTCTTTTACCTTTTGTGAGCTGTTCGCTTGTCTTTAATTTTTTTATTTTTTTTACCAATTTTTTTCATTCGGTGAATTACATTTCACTCGCTTTCAATTCTAATAATTATTCTCAGGCTAGGGTCCACTCCCAATCTCTTTTTCCAAAAAAAATCTTAGCATTGAGGGATTGAATATGACGTTATTGGAAGCCATGCAGTCAACCTAGCAATATATTGACTTGGTTGTAGACTCAAATTTCCAAACCTCCATGCTTTGATATGACTGGTGCAAGGATGAGATGAGAAGTAAATACACATCAGATAATTATCTTACATCAGTTACCCCATTATGAGGAATTGCTACTACTTTGTCACCTACTCAAGGCTAGCAATTTTGTTATGGACTTCACTGATTGTAGTCCTATGCAACTGCAGCTCTAGCTTCGGATGTCCTTTAGAGGAGTATGAAGCTCTATTAGAGCTTAGATCTTCTCTCCTTCACAACAACTACACTTCACCACCCACGTGGGGAAGAGGGAGAGACTACTGCCTTTGGAAGAGAGTGATCTGCAGCAATAGCACAAAACAAGTGTCAAAGCTCATGCTTTCATGGCTCATGGAATATGATCAATTTAAGCAATGGTGATTGAATTTCAATATTTTTTCTTCCTTTCATGAGCTCCAACAACTTAACTTATCTGGCAATCAAATAATAGGATCGTTATCACAAATGGGTCAGCTAGCCTTTCTCTCATCCAACTTATTTCTTTAACTTCATTCTATTCTATCCTTTTTGTTGTAAATAGTACTTTTGATTTAGATTCTTTTTTTTTTGGATATTGTATATTTGACAGATATATCAGGATTGAGAAAGTTGAAAATTCTTGATCTAAGTGATAACATGCTCACCAGAACTATTCCGTTATCTCTCAAAAATTTATCTTCACTTAATATCCTGAATCTAGGAGCCAACCAGCTGAATGGTACACTTAATAAAGAAGGTAATTACTTACAAAGTCATCTGCAGTTTTTTTCCTAGTATGAGACTATTAACACATTGAGTATAATGGTTTATATTGTCTTATTGCGTTATGTTAGCCTCCTCTTCAAATTTGTTTCTGCAATTTTGTTCTATTCATATTTTCTAGTCTCTTATCATAACTATTTTTTATTTTAATTCTCTTTTCTGGGAACTTTATTTTTTTTTTGGGTAGAAATTTACGATAGGGTTCGATCACAGATGAATGCTTATCGGGTGGCCTTCCAAACATTCTCGTGATGACTTTTCTAAGTGGTCTTTTAAAGAGTTTAAGAGATTTCTAACCTAACATGGTATTTTTTTTAAAAAAAAAGCAGGTATCCCTTTCTACTAACCTGGGGCCTCTACAGGCTGTCTCAGAGCCATTAATGATAATCAAGTATTCCTTCTTAGAAGTTAATTTTGGTCACTTAATTGGTTCCCTACCTATGGACATAAAAGAAGAACATAATTAATAAACAGAATTTGTCTAACTCCTCTAGGTATCATGATTGGCTAATGTAACTATTTACTTTAGGGGTCAGGTTATTTAGTCTTCCACAACTTAGCACGGAAGGCTAGTAATTAGATAGCTTTTCGGCTTAAGATCTAGAAGTACTATCTTGAGTCGGTCTTCAAGCAGCACGAGAAATTTTTGAAAAAATAGGGATGGTAGTTAGTTTTATTGTATAATGAATGCTTATAATACTAAATATCATGTTGTAATTGTAGGAACCAAATCTAGAGTTTCAGGGTTAGATCTTGAAATTTTTTCAAGATCATACAGCGGAAGACTAAAATAAATCAAAATTTATTTTTTAAAATCAGAAAATCCCTAGATCTAAGATCCTATTACATGATTATTACATAGCATTAAATCAAAAATTAAAATATATAAATATAGCATGAACTACATGTTGATCATGTCAACATGTTTCTATACCACATCTAATGTATGTATTAAACAATAGATCAGATCTATTACCTTGCAAGTTAGACGCTCTAACCTCGCTGATCCGGGCTTAAGGATGATGTTGCAAGCCGCACACACGTCCGACCTCTAGGAGTCATCCACACGAGCCCACGAATCTCGATCAGAAGTCCTACTTCAGGAAATCAGCACAGTATGCTAGTACTGCGCTGATCCTTCTTTGATGGTTGATCAGGTGCCTCCTTCTTCTTGATTTGGACTCTTCCAAAGATGGAAAGTAAAAGGAGGAGTTTCAAATCTGAGACGCTCTCAGAAAACTCAAGATGGAGGGAGGAAAGATATGAAAATAAAAAATCTAGAAGAAGACCCTCTTCTTCTTCACATTTTTCTCTCTAGACATCCTAACTTACATCTTTTATATCTCCACGACCCAAAGGTCTTTCTCTCTGATTTTTGGATGGCACAAAGGTCTCTCAAATCTCTATCTTCTCCAAAAAATTTCATAAAGAAACTCATCTTATATAGAGAGATATGATAGAGTCTTTATCTAGGTCAAATACTTAGTCAAGGCTTATCCAAACATGGCAAGTTAAGGGGCGCCCAACTCTTGAGCACCTCCTCCATATTTTCATACATGGATCACCAGTAAAGGGTGCATAATATGTACCCTAAAAGCCATAAAAATTCCAAAAAAATTTTGGATAAATTCGATGCAAAATTGAAAGAGTTTTGGATTTCTAAAACTCTATCTCATAGAATTCAAAATCCAAACTTATTCCTTTTTAATTTGATCCAAACCACCTTCCATGTAAGAAAGAAGAGAGGAAACCTTTTGTAAACATGGGAGAGACCTGGGAGAGGGCTTTTGTCCCACAAAATAAGTGGAGATTGGCGTTGAATAAGAGAGAGGGCGTGGGGAAGGCTTATGTGGCACAAGGTGGAATCCTAGTCTTACTAGGATTCTATCTTATGACTTGTTTTAATTTGATTTTCCAAACCAAATCAAACCAAAATTAGATCAACCTAATTAAAATAGGTCTTAACCCAATTAAGAACCTAATTTAATCAGATTAAATTAGATTTAAATCTGATTTTATTTTCTAATCAAATTAGAAATTAGATTGACCCAAGTCCTAGTTGAACTAGGACTAGTTTTTTCTTGCACTTGGCTTATCCAATAAACCAATTGGACTTGATCCAATCAAGCCTAAACCAAATTTAATTAAATCATATTTAATTAGACTTAATCTCAGCCCATTGGCTTAATCAAATTAAGCTAATTAGCAATCGAATTGCTAATCGATCCTCCTGCAACACTTGCACTAGGTTAAATGTCAATCGTATTGGTCATTTAACCCTAGAACGATTCTTAATCATTGATCAACCATCCGATCGGATCATGAACTCTAATGTGTGTGACCTCATAGGTCTGAACCTAAGCTGGTAGCACAGAAATAAATTTTTGTACCAATCGAAGTGACCATCTAGCAATGGTACCCGACGACCGGATAGGTCGAATGTATAGAACAACATCCTTAGAACCCATGCGGATATAATTTTCATATAATTCATCCCCTTGACCAAAATGATCATAGCACACCCCAGAGTTCAACTGTCAACTCTGATCAGGTTGTCCACATTGTATTTCAAAATATCAAATCCATCTAATGGATTACCCTGGCCAAGGTTTTGCTAAATTGAAATACAGCGACTCATTCTTCTCCAACTCTTGGAGTGGTCAATCCCATCTCGATCACACTCTGACTTCGTAAGTACTTGATTGTACCTAGAAGCCTTCCGTCTCTGAATTAAAAATTCAGTTAGTCCAGTACCAAAGCACAGTGAGTTGCTTGCAAGTCACTGAGGTGATCTCAAGTCTAAGGGACACTTATACCTATATCCCATCAGAGACATTCTCGACAGTAGAATACTCTGGAGTTGGTCACATTCCATGACGATGTACCCTTACATCTCACCTGTATGCCATACCGGTGTCTCCACACTCCTTGGTTAAGAGGACAACCAACCCATATGGCCTACAGCGACCTATGCTCGATAGAAAGCTGTCGTCCTTATTAACAGCTTATCATTTAGTCGTGAACAGTTTTAAGGACTAATCGATAAATCCTCTCTTTATCGAACTTAAATAGTCCTAAGGACTTCATCATAACAACGGAGTTCATTAGAAGATGAAAGCTTATGATGAAGATGCCAAATATATTTTATTTATTAACAAACCAATTACAATACTTGGTTGCTCAACCGTCGACAGCTTGACGATTGACTTTTTGGGACACATTTCCCAACAACTCCCACTTGTCCTAAAGCCACTCAGCACAGTATCTAATACCCATCTTCGACTTGTGGTTGTCGAACTCCTTTATCGCCAAGGCTTTAGTGAAGGGGTCGGCAAGGTTCTCCTTTTCATCGATCTTCTGAAGGTCGACGTCACCTCGATCCACGATCTCTCGGACCAGGTGGAAGTGGCGCAAGATGTGCTTCATCCGCTGATGTGCTTTGGGTTCCTTCGCCTGAGCTATGGCACCAGTGCTATCGCAGTAGAGCAGGACTGGACCATCGAGGGAGGGTGCTACTCCGAGCTCAGTGATGGATTTTCTTAGCCACACAGCTTCTTTTGCGGCATCCGATGCTGTGATGTACTCCGCTTCACAAACAGAGTCCGCCACAGTATGTTGCTTGGAACTCTTCCAGCAGATGGCTCCACCATTCAGAGTAAAGATATAACCCGACATGCTCCTGCTGTCATCATGGTCAGATTAGAAGCTGAAGTCTGTGAACCCCATAAGTTTCAGATCTGACTCGCCATAAACCAACCATTGGTCCTTAGTATTTCTCAAATACTTAAGGATGGCTTTAACCACTTTCCAATGATTTTCTCCAGGATCAGATTGGTATCTACTCACTACTCCTAGTGAGTATGCCACATCTGGTCTTGTACATGTCATGGCGTACACGATAGATCCCACGGCTGAAGCATATGGGACTCTACTCATACGCTCTCTCTCTTCAGGAGTTGTCGGACAATCTTTTTTAGAGAGAGAAATTCCATGACCTATCGGTAGATAGCCCTTCTTGGAATTCTCTATGCTGAACCTCTTCAGCACAGTGTCTATGTACATGGACTGGGATAACCCAAGCATCCTTTTAGATCTATCCCTATAGATCTTCATCCCTAGAATGTAGGATGCTTCACCCAAGTCCTTCATGGAGAACTGTGATGACAACCAAACTTTTATTCCCTGTAGTGTAGGGATGTCATTCCCGATTAAGAGAATGTCATCCACGTACAAGACAAGGAATACCACAACTGGACCATTTGCTCATTTATAGATGCAGGGCTCTTCTCCATTCTTAATGAAGCCATACGTTTTGATCACCTTATCAAAATGCATGTTCCAACTCCGAGAAGCTTGCTTCAATCCATAAATGGATCTCTGAAGCTTGCACACCTTGGACTCATCTGTGGATGTAAACTCCTCAGGTTATATCATATACACCTCTTCGGTCAGCTTTTCATTCAGGAAAGCTATCTTTACATCCATCTGCCAGATCTCATAATCCAGATGGACAGCTATTGTAAGCATTATCCAAATGGATTTGAGCATTGCCACAGGAAAAAATATCTCGTCATAGTCAATACCATAACGTTGACGATACCCCTTGACTATCAGACGGACTTTATAGGTCTCCACCTTTCCGTCTGTGCCCCTCTTCCTTTTGAAGACCCATTTACACCCAATGGGTTTAACCCCTTCAGGTGGGTCAACCAATATCCATACATCGTTGACCTTCATGGACTCCATTTCAGATTTCATGGCTTCAAGCCATTTCTCAGAATTAGGTCTCTGCATTGCATCCATATAGGTGATCGAATCCTCATTATTCTCATCAAGTTCGATGGGATCACCGTCCCGGACCAAGAAACCGTAGTATCTGTCCGGCTGATGCGGTACTCTATCAGATCGCCTTAATGGTGCAGGTACATTGGGCTTCGGATATGATCTAATCATATCAGACTCAGGTTCAGGTATTGGTGTCGGTCCTTCTACCTGTTGAACTTCATCAAGTTCAACCTTAGAGGCAACGGTTCCTTCATCAAGGAACTCCTTTTCTAAAAAGATTGCCTTAAGACTGACGAACACCTTTTGTTCATCAGCATGGTAGAAAAAAATATCCTTTTGTCTCTTTGGGGTACCCTATGAATGAGCATTTGTCAGACCTAGGTCCAAGTTTGTCTGTGACTAATCGTTTGACATAGGCCGGGCACCCCCAGACCCTAAGGTGTGAAAGTGCTAGCTTACGTCCATCCATATCTCATATAGAGTCTTAATTACAGACTTACTTGGAACTCTATTTAACAGATAATAGGCCGATTCGAGTGCATATCTCCAGAAGGATATCGGCAAGCTAGCAAAACCTATCATGGATCAGACCATGTCTAACAGAGTCTGATTCCTCCTTTCAGACACACTATTATGCTGTGGTGTTCCTGGAGGAGTCTATTGGGAGAGAATCCCATTCTCTCCTAGATATGTGAGAAACTCACTGGAAATGTATTCTCCTCCTCGATCAGATCGAAAAGTTTTAATACTCTTTCCAGTTTGTTTTTCTACTTCACTTCAGAATCGTTTGAACATTTCAAACGAATCCGACTTATGTTTCATCAGATAGACATATCCATATCGGGATAGGTCATCCGTGAAAGTTATGAAGTAGAAATATCCACCTCTAGCACTGGGTGCTCATGGGCCCGCATACATCAGTATGTACTATGCCCAAGAGCTCAGTAGCTCTCTCACCTTTTCCAGTAAAAGGTGACTTGGTCATTTTACCAAGAAGACAGAACTCATAGGTTGGAAGTGATTCACAATCACTGACTTCGAGGATTTTCTCTTGAGTCAACCTGTTTATTCTGTTCTTATTTATATGACCTAGCCTACAGTGCCATAAGTAGATATCTGACACACTATCTAATTTAGGGTGCTTGCCAGTAGAATAGACTCTTATCAGGCTTGATTTTTTTGGTCTGGCTCTGCACTGATGTCTCAGCCTGAACTTGCACCTTCTTCACTTTCTTCTTCTTGTTCTTCTTTCCTTTCTTAAAGGGTCGAGAACCAGAAGATGAACCTCCCACTAAGTTCACCGACTCCTTATGGAGTTGGTGATCTTTCTCAAAGTTCTGAAGCAACTCCAGTAATCCATGGTAGTTTACTTCAGGCTTTATCATTCTATAATGAGTGAGGAATGGGAGATAAGACTTGGGCAGCGAGTTCAGTATTACATCTTTCCCAAGCTGCTCATGCAAGAAAAAGCTGAGCTTGCTCAATCGTTCCATCAGCTCGATCATGTACAATACATGATCAGTGACAGAGGCACCATCCCATATTTTAGCGTTGAAGATGGTACAACTAGTCTTGTGCCTCTCCACGTCATCGGGTGTGCCAAAGGCATCCTCCAACACTTGAAGCATGTCCTTTGACTGAGCAGTCTCGAATCTGTGACTGAACTCGTCACTCATGGCAGCCAGCATGATACAACGCACCATAGTCCGATCACTGAGCCACTTCTGGCAAGTGTCTCTGACTGTTCCACGTGCATTGACAGCTAGCTCCTCAGGTGCATGATCCATTATCACATATAGGATCCGTTTATGCTCCAGGACTATCTTCAATTTTCGGTACCAGCTATCGAAGTTGGATCCCACCAACTTATTATTGTCCAACAATGATCGGAGCGATAGGGAAGTGGCCATATTTGCACAAAGGAGAACCATAACCTAATTAGTAATTGATTCATTAAACCTAAAGATTTGAACTTTAATCAAAAAATTTCTCCCATTATTTTATTCGAATTGGTAGCCTCTACCTCCAATTCGAGAAATTACCCTAATTCCTTAGTGGGTACTAGAATCTACTTAGACTGCACACAAGCCCAACTTTGGTTGGCCAACCCATGTACATCTAAGGATAGGTTCATAACCAATTATTTCTCTAAACAATTTCTAGTAATATTAATTTTTCTCCAGAAACCTAATCAGTAGGCTTTGGCCTCCACTGTAAGGATCCGGTTAGGTCCAACCATTAACATGATCATACTTGGTGTATCTAACCAACGAATGATTAAGTCCAACTTTGATTGGCTCACCTAACCACCATTAGAGAGATACTTTCAAGTCATCATATGATGAGTGATAATTCCATTAGTCAACAAGCACCAGGCCTTTGGGTCTGCAATGATTATTGAGTTAATGGACTCATTATCAAACACCTTAATGGGAGGCTATGACTCAGTTATCTCCATAACTTTATCATTTTAAGGACCTAATAATTTTAGAAGATTTAAATAATATAGAGGATGAGGTCAGATGAACCAACTTATCATGATCCTCCCACCGGCTTCACCAAGTCAGCTTAAGGGAGACCATTAAAAGGGCTGGTCTAGGAGCACCTAAATCAGTCACACTGATTTACCTAGCTAGCATGGGTCAGCTTGAATAGTCAAGTGATCCGATCAAAATATAATTTCACCAAGAGGCCAGGTAAGTTCGATCAGTGGGAGGGTCTGCCAAAGCTTGCCTTAGACACCATCAAAAATGGCCAGGTAAGCGGGCTCCCAATTAAAAACCACCGGTCTGGTTTACCTTAGACACCAACTGATTTAATTAGTTTCGATTAGATCAACCTAACAGTTCATGCTAGACCGCTTAGCCAAGAATCAAGTCCATTTGGTTCTCGTTAAAGACATGGACTTGACCAACTACAACTATTGTAATTGATCTAGAGAATTCTTGACCTAATCTAAGATAACAATTGATTACATTTAGTCAATTCTCTAATTAAGTCCATCATTAATCTAACCATAGGTCTAACCCAATTAATGGACCTAATTCCCACTAACCCATTAACCCAATGTGTTATGATTTGTATCTTAGGTTCTTCAATTCACAATCCTAGAACCTAATCAAACAACTTCTTAATTCTTAATTAAGTTTTGGGCTGAGGGTTGGGTTCGATTTTTTAAAAAATAATTTTCATATTTGTAAAATAATTTTACAATATGATTCTACCAACCATATTGCATGTTTGATTCATAATCAAGATACAAGTGAAATAAACATGAAACTACTTTAGATCTAATCTAAACAGGTTCATGTAATTGAAATAATTTCAACTTTAAATATTTTTTTTGTACAAAAATTATTAACAAAGAGATTTTATTTCAGATTAAATATCTTTTAAATCTAATAAATCATAAATTTAATCTAGATCATATCTAACAAATTTATGATTAAAGATAGATCTACACAAACTAGGACAACCTTTGCACTGTAAGGGGTAAACCTTACAGCAGGACAACCTTGCAGTTTGTGATTGATCTAAAATTTTAATTTCAGAT
The DNA here is from genome assembly GCF_000442705.2 of Elaeis guineensis. Lineage (NCBI taxonomy): Eukaryota > Viridiplantae > Streptophyta > Magnoliopsida > Arecales > Arecaceae > Elaeis > Elaeis guineensis. Next base: position 162,133,496 of record NC_025993.2, on the reverse strand, counting down.
TTAATAATCAGATTATAAATTAGATCTAATCTAAAAAATAATCTAAGCATGTATAAATAATCATGTAATAAAAAACCTAGGCTCTGATACCAATTGTAGGAACCAGATCTAGGATTTCAGGGTTAGATCTTGAAACTTTTTCAAGATCATACAGCGGAAGATTAAAATAAATCAAAATATATTTTTTAAAACCAGAAAATCTCTAGATCTAAAATTCTATTACATGATTATTACATAGCATTAAATCAAAAATTAAAATATATAAATATAGCATGAACTACATGTTGATCATATCAACATGTTTCTATACCACATCTAATGTATGTATTAAACAATAGATCAGATCTATTACCTTGCAAGTTAGACGCTCTAACCTCGCTGATCCAGGCTTAAGGATGATGTTGCAAGCCGCACATACATCCGACCTCTAGGAGTCATCCACACGAGCCCACGAATCTCGATCAGAAGTCCTGCTTCAGGAAATCAGCACAGTATGCTAGTACTGCGCTGATCCTTCTTTGATGGTTGATCAGGTGCCTCCTTCTTCTTGATTTGGACTCTTCCAAAGATGGAAAGTAAAAGGAGGAGTTTCAAATCTGAGACGCTCTCAGAAAACTCAAGATGGAGGGAGGAAAGATATGAAAACAAAAAACCTAGAAGAAGACCCTCTTCTTCTTCACGTTTTTCTCTCTAGACACCCTAACTTGCATCTTTTATATCTCCACGACCCAAAGGTCTTTCTCTATAATTTTTGGATGGCACAAAGGTCTCTCAAATCTCTATCTTCTTCAAAAATTTTATAAAGAAACTCATCTTATATAGAGAGATATGATAGAGTCCTTGTCTAGGTCAAATACTTAGTCAAGGCTTATCCAAACATGGCAAGTTAAGGAGCGCCCAACTCTTGAGCACCTCCTCCATATTTTTATACATGGATCACCAGTAAAGGGTGCACAATATGTACCCTAAAAGCCACAAAAATTGTAAAAAGCCACAATATGAAGATGCCAAATATATTTTATTTATTAACAAATCAATTATAATACTTAGTTGCTCAACCGTCGATAGCTTGACGATTGACTTTTTGGGACACATTTTCCAACAGTAATGATTGTTTTATCTGTTATTATATATATAACAAAATCCTGGGAAGGGGGCTATTAAAAAGATTGTTAGAATGACTATTTAACAGTTATAACACCTTAATTTTTATCCTTGGTTATTATCTCTCATATGGACCGTAATTTGCCATGTGAATACTTTACCCAACCGCTTGGTGTTGTCCTATTAGAATACAACTATCCAGACCCCTATGTTCTCCCGAAGACTTGTCGAGCTGACCATCCATTCTATTGACCGATCTTATGGATTCAAGATAAAAGTCTTATTGGAACACTTAATGTAATATACATAACAATATGTAGAAAAATAACTACCATTATAGTGCATATGTGATTTATATTTATAATCATCTATTTATATAAGTAATGCTCATTACTATTTACTTGTACCTTCCATAAATAAAATATTAATTTTTAAAGTTAAATTTCTAATATTAAGATTTTCTCTAAATGTTATTGTATGCTCTAGAAATAATATTTTGTGTTTAATAAAAAGTGAAGGAAAAAGTAATGTTATTATTTTTCCATTATTTTTTATTATAACATTGTTATAAAAACTATAGTTGTTATTTAAATATTAAAAATATGAAATGTTATTATTTGAGGTAAATAACTATCCTGATGACCTTATAATACTAGTTAATAACGATTTTGATGTGGGCCCATTCTGATGCTATGAAAGCCATTGACGGAGGAGCATCCCGAGAGAGAGCACTTTATTAGGCACAGATATAAAAATTAGAAAAATTTTATTTTATTTAGAAAATAAATAATTTTATTTTTATTAGACTATAGGAATAGAGTTTTAAAAGTATTTAAATATTTTATTTTAATATAGATTCCTATTAATTTTTTGAGTCTATATATATATATATCTATATATCCACTACTATGTAATTGAGAACACAAGTCTGTATTATTGAGATTCAAATATTGAGTTCGTATTATCATAGATTTAAATCTATTGAAATCTAATAAATATTATAAATTTAATTACAAGTACTATGATTAGCATATAGTCAGTCTAAATGTGTCTGTACTGCAGTGTCTCCTAATTTACATAAGCTATAGGTTACTTTCATTTTAATACCATTTGCAATAATTTAAGATCTTACTCAAAAAAAATAGTTAGACAATATTATTTGAATTTTTTGGCCCTCTATAGGTATCTACTTAAAATCCGTATAATGCATAGTTGCTATGGGACTATATACTTGCATGTATAGATCCTTCCATAGCTATACATATGTCAGCTTGAGTGGAAGTTTTAAAGCAAGTTAATTGGTTTTTCCAGCAACCAATAATTTGGCTAAGTACAAAATGTCCATCATGGGCTTCAACTGACCCAACAACTAAATTTAACATTACTCTCAAAGTCATTAGTGACTCCAAGTTGGTCATCAGTCAGTTTTGGAATCCTGAAAAACTATAAGACCCAGGCCATGTCAAAAGGCACCTTACTCTTTGGCTAAAAATCTTATTAAAAGTTTGAAGAGGTCAAAGTCAAAGCATGCGCGAAGAGTAAAAAACAAGTTAGCATGAACTTTGGCTATGTCTTTGAAAAGTCTCAGCCATAATTTCTTGAAAGATGTCATAACACCACACAGGGCCAAAAAGAAGCGGCACGGTGGTGACCACTTTGGCTCAATAAAATTTTAACGGGAAGCTTCTGGTTGCATGTGAATTGTTGCCATGCGACCATGTTTATTCAATCACAGCCACCATACTTATCGTGGAAAAACTTCATTCTAGATAAAGGCCAAATTTATACCGGTGTATGATCACAGATGAATGCTTTCATGGTGGCTGTCCAAACAATCTCGTGATAATTTTTTCTATATGGTTTTTTCTTAGGGTTTAAGAGATTTCAAACCTAAAATAGCATTAAAGAAAAAAAAAGAGAGAGAGACAGAGGTAGAATTCAATGATGAAATAATTCATGAATATCAAATGAAATATTAGATCCAAATAGTCATTGCTTTCAGCTAACCTAGAGCCTCTAGAGTTTGTCTCAGAGCCATAAATCATGATTATGTATTCCTTCTTAGAATCCAATTTTGGTCACCTAAGTTTTTCTCTACCTATGGATATAAAAAAAGAAGATAATTAATAAATAAAATGTCTAACTGCACTACTATAGTTGGGTGATGTGACAATTTACTTTAGGGTCACATTAGTATCGATCTTCTATAACATAGCATAGAAGACTAGTAATTAGATAGCATTTTTGGTTTAAGGTCTAGATGTACTACCTCGAGTTGGTCCTCAATGCAGCATGTGAATTACTTTTAAAAATAGGGATGGCTATTATCTTTATGGTACAGTGAACCCTCATAATACTAAAAAGTGAAGGGAAAGATAATTTTGTTAATTTCTTATTATATTTCACTATAACACTATTATAATGAATATAATTATTATTTAAATATTAAAAATATGAAATGTTACTATTTAAGTCAAATAACCATTATGACAATCTTACACTAGTCAATAACTGTTAAGGTGAGAGTCCTTTCTAATGCCACATTGTGTTGTTTTCGGGGTTAATACAGGTCATGCATCATTGTTTGCTTGATTATTTTTGTTTCTTTTGTCCATTTTTGAGATAGGGGGAAAAGTCTAACTATAGGAGAAGAGAAGGTACCTAAATATCAAGATTTTTTTTACTTAAAAAATTTTGAAATAATGTCCTAAAAAATAGTACTACGCAAGTCCGAATCACTTTGACCCCTCACTACAAAACAATGGAGTGCAACCACTAAACTCAAGATCAAATCACTCGCTAGATGTTTTAAAGCGATTAGATTGATTGCCACAATTCATGCATGACATCCTGATATGATAGTGTCATAGGTTGGTTATGGCAACCGATATTAAGTTCACGCACACTCGTCCATGTTAGTTAGGTTGGTTAATGTTGAATGGGTCAATCAAAGAGCCATCAATTGCAGGTCATTTGTTAATTTGGGGTGGGGTTGGGTCAAAACATGGAAGATGCACATATGATCTTCATTGATCATCATGTCTATAATTTAACCCAAGCTGAACTAATATTTCATAAATATCAGGTGTGAATCAATGTTGAGATTTGTTAGGTCGGATAGAATTCCTTAGCGACCATCCATCCAAGAGCCATGTCTTAATTTCTGTGTTAGTAAAGATTATGTATATTGAGATGAGAAAGCCGGGAATCAGCTAAGACTCAAATAAACCTTATTGCAAGGCTTACAATGGACCAAGTATTGTTGCTTCTCTAAGTAACAACAAATGTATGTTTCACCGGCACACAAGAAAACTCTTTCGAGATTTATTCATGGAAGCTGCAAACATGTTAATTGCATGCAACATAGAGTCTAAAAGATGAAGATTTATCAAAAGATCAAGACCATGTCAAAGGCATCTGATGTTTTGGCTGAACACTTGATTAAAAAGTCTGAAGAGGTCATCGAGGCACCCTGGCTGGAAATGGTAGAGGCAAAGCCTCTGCCTTTGGAATAGGGTTGGAAGCTCGGAGCAAAGAAAGTGTTCGGAATAGGAAAAATGAAATCCAGTGAATTTTTTGAGGAATTTCAGGGTAGTACATAGTAGTGGCGTTGTGCGAGGACAGTAGGGAGAGGAGGAAACTAAGAGGTGAGGAGGTGGATCTGGCAAGTTTGAAGTCATGATTTCGGCAAAAGCAGGGTGATGACAATGATCGTTAGAAATCTTGAGAATCCAAGACAGAAGAAAACAAGGATAGGGGGAATTGGCTCGTCCTCTTGAGGGGTGTAGGAACTTTGAATAGCCGGGAGGCAAGATTTCTTAGCGTCCATTGGAGAATGGGAAGAGGAGTGGCCCCTTTTCAAGCCAGGCCATGAGCCAAAGTAAAGGCCATGGCCCAAATTAAACGTTAGGCCAGTGAAGTGGACTAGGCCCGGTTCATTTTGGGCTAGGCATTATCTACAGCCTCTATCAGAATTCACTTGGACAGTCCTGAAGCAGAGTGCCTCAATGAGCTTTCCTTGATTTCTAGAATTGAGAAAGCTGGAAATCCTTGATCTCAATAATAATTGGCTCAATGAAAACATTCCATTAGATCTCAAGAACCTATCTTCCCTCCGTGCTCTATATCTACGAGACAACATGCTAAATGGCACACTTGATATAGAAGATAATAACTTGCAGAGTCATCTACAACTATTTCTCTATCATGAGACCATTAACACATAGAATATAATGGTTTGCATATTTTCTTAGTTTATATTAGCCTCTCCCTCATCTAATTTGCTTCTCTAGTTTTTTTAGTCTTTTCATATTTTCTATCCTCTTGGTGTAAATATTTTTTATTTAGACTCAATTTCTTTGGGAACTTTGTATTTAATAGATATATCAGGATTCAAAAAATTAGAAATCCTTGATCTCAGCTATAACCAGCTCACTGGAATTATTCCCTTATCTTTTAAAAACCAATCTTCACTCAAGGTTCTATATCTGCAAGGCAACTATCTAAATGGCACACTTGATGTGCAAGGTAATAACTTAAAGACCCTTATGCAATTATTTCTCTATTACAAAACTATTAATACATTGAGTATGGTAGGTTATATATTGCCTTCTTGATCTATGTTAGCCCCTTCTTTATCCAATGTGCTTCTCTAATTTTTCAGTCTATTCATATTTTCGATCCTCTTGCTATAAATAGTTTTGATTTGGATTCACTTTCTTTGGGAATTATGTATTTGATAGACATATCAGGATTCAAAAAGTTAAAAATCCTTAATCTTAGGTATAACAGGCTTATAAATAGGACTACTCTATTATCGTTTAGAAATCTATTTTCACTTGATGCCTTATATCTAGGGGACAACATGCTAAATGGCATACTTGATGTACATGGTAATAATTTAAAGGCTCTTAATTAATTATTTTTCTATTAGAGACCATTAACACATTGAGTATATATATTGGCTTCTTGGTTTATGTAAGCTTCTTCCTCATCCAACTTGTTCCTTTATTTTTTTCGGTCTATTCATATGTTCCATTATTTTATTATAGATATTTTTGAAAACTTTGTATTTGACAGACATATCAGGATTCAAAAAGTTGAAAATCTTTGATCTCAGTTATAACAGGCTCATTGGAACACAAGTTATATTATTAAGATTCGAGAATATTGAGTTCGTAATATTATCGATTCAAATCTATTCAAATCCAATAAATATTGTAAATGTCATTATAAGCATTATGGTTAGCATATAGTCAGCCCAAATGTGTCCGTACTGTTGCACCCCTAATTTACATAAGCTATAGGTTGCTTCCACTTTTCATATCATTTGTAATAATTTAAAATCTTACTCAAAAAAAATTTAATTAAAAAATATTATTTAAATTTTTTGACACTATATTAGCATCTAATTAAAATTTATATAATTGATGTGGCATTATATGCATGTCTGTATAGGTCCTTCCATAGCTATACACACGTCGGCTTGGAAGTTTTGTACGTGTACTCAAAGCAAGTCAATTGGTTTTTCCGGCAACCAACAATTTGGCTAGGTACAGAATGTCCATCATGGGCTTTAACTGACCCAACAACTAAATATAATATTACTATCGAAGTCATTGGTGACTCCAAGTCAGTCATCAGTCAGTTTTGGAATCCGAAAAAATCAGAGGACCGAGACCATGTCAAAGGCACCTTATTCTTGGCTGAAAACCTGATTAAAAGTTTGAAGAGGGCAAATTCAAAGCATGCGCGGAGAGTAAAAGACAAGTTAGCATAAACTTTTGCTACGTCTTTGAAAAGTCTCAACCATAATTTCTTGAAAGACATCATAACACCACACAGGGCCAAGAAGAAGCTGCACGGTGGTGACCACTTTGGCTCAATAAAATTCCAACGGGAAGCTTCTGGTTGCATGTGAATTGTTGCCATACGACCATGTTTATTCAATCACAACCACCATACTTATCGTGGAAAAACTTCCTTCATTCTAGATAAAGGTCAAATTTATACCGGTGTATGATCACAGATGAATGTTTTCATGGAGGCCATCCAAACAATCTCATTATAATTTTTTCTATATGGTTTTTTCTTAGGGTTTAAGAGATTTCAAACCTAAAATAGTATGAAAGAAAAAAAAAGAGAGAGAGTGATAGAGGTAGAATTCAATGATGAAACAATTCATGAATATCAAATGAAATATTAGATCCAAATGGTCATTGCTTTCAGCTAACCTAGAGCCTCTAGAGTTTGTCTCAGAGCCATAAATCATGATTATGTATTCCTTCTTAGAATCCAATTTTGGTCACCTAAGTTTTTCTCTACCTATGGATATAAAAAAAGAAGATAATTAATAAATAAAATATCTAACTGCACTGCTATAGTTGGGTGATGTGACAATTTACTTTAGGGTCACATTAGTATCTTCAATAACTTAGCATAGAAGATTAGTAATTAGATAGCATTTTTGGTTTATGGTCCAGAGGAACTATCTTGAGTTGGTCCTCAATGCAGCATGAAAATTACTTTTAAAAATAGGGATGGCTGTTATCTTCATGGTATAATGGACCCTTATAATACTAAAAAGTGAAGGGACAGATAATTTTGTTAGTTTCTTATTTGTGTTTCACTATAACACTATTATAATGACTATAATTATTATTTAAATGTTAAAAATATGAAATGTTACTATTTGAGGTAAATAACCATTATGGCGATCTTACACTAGTCAATAAATGTTAAGGTGAGGGTCCTTTCCAATGCATAATGTGTTGCTTTTCGGGTTAATACTGGCCATGCATAATTGCTTAATAGAATATATTTTCTTTTTCTTTTGTCCATTTTTGAGATAGAAGAGAGAAGTCTTACTATTGGAGAAGAGAAGGTACCTAGAATTCTAAGATTTTTTACTTAAAAATTTCTGAAATAATATCCTAAAAAATAATACTACACAAGTCCAAATTATTTTGACCCCTCACTTCCAAACAAGAGGGTGCAACCACTGAGCTCAAGCTCAAATCACTTGCTAGATGTTTTAAAGTGATTAGATTGATTGCCACAATTTATATATGACATTCTGATATGATAGTGTCATAGGTTATGGCTACCGATATTAAGCTTATGCACACTCATGCCTGTGTGAGTTAGGTTGGTTAATGTTGGACGGGTCAAATCAAAGAGCCATCAATTTCAGGTCACTTGTTAATTTGGGGTTGGGTTGGGTCAAAATGTGAAAGATGCAAATATGATCTTCATTGATCATCATATCTATAATTTGACCCAAGCTGGACTAATATTTCATAAAAATCAGGTGTTAATCAATGTTGAGATTTGTTAGGTCGGACAGGTTGGAGAGCAATGCAACCAAGGTTAGGCCATACAATAATTAGATTCCATTGAAAAAGTTTTTACCACTAAATCTTCTTAAGTTCTTAGTGAGTGGATTTTAAATCTTATAAGAAATTGTTCCTCATGTATTCCTATTGCTTTCTTTTACCTTTTGTGAGCTGCTCGCTTGTCTTTGAATTTTTTATTTTTTATTTTTTACAAGTTTCTTCTATTTGGTGAATTACACTTCACTCACTTTCAATTCTAATAATTATTCTTTGGCTGGGGTCCACTCCCAATCACCTTTCCCAAAACAAAATCTTAGCATTAAGGGATTGAATATGATATTATTAGAAGCCATGCAGTCAACCTAGCAATATGTTGACTTGGCCATAGACTCAAATTTTCAAACCTCCATGCTTTTATATGATAGGTGCAAGGATGAGATGAGAAGCAAATACGAATTAGATAATTACCTTATAATATTCACCCTATTATGAGGAATTGCTACTACTTTGTCATCTACTCAAGGCTAGCAATTTTGTTATGGACTTCATTGATTGTAGTCCTATGCAACTGCAGCTCTAGCTTGGGATGTCCTTTGGAGGAATATAAAGCTCTATTAGAGTTTATCGTTGTTTTATAAACTTCTACCAATCTTGATGAATTACTTGCTTCAGTAGAATGTGTTGTACAAGAGCATAGACACACTTAAGGCTGAGTATACTCTACTATTGAGTTAGTAATTAGCAAGCCTCTCGCTGCACTAGGGCTGCTTGACTTCTCCCAAGGGATGTCATGTTGGCTAATAGGTAGTTCATTTGCTCTCTTTACAAGCGGAGAAAGCTCTATTTCCAGATAGGAAGAAAGGATCTTCTCTCCTTCACAACAACTACACTTCACCACCCACATGGGGAAGAGGGAGAGACTGCTGCCTCTGGAGGAGAGTGATTTGTAGCAACAATACAAAATACGTATCAAAGCTTGTGCTTTCGACCCTTGTAGAATATGATCAACTGAAGCAATGGCGATTGAATTTTAGTATTTTTTCTTCCTTTCATGAGCTCTGACAACTTAACTTATCTGACAATCAAATTGTAGGATCGTTATCACAGATGAGTCAACTAGCTTTTCTTTCATCCAACTTATTTCTTTAATTTCATTCTATTCATATTTTCTATCCTTTTGCTGCAAATAGTGCTTTTGATATAAATTCTCTTTCTTTGGAAACTTTTATTTGACAGATATATCGTGACTGAGAAAGTTGGAAATTATTGATCTTAGCAATAACTTACTCACCGGAACTATTCCATTATCTCTCAAAAATTTATCTTCACTTAATGTCCTAAATCTAAGATTCAACATGTTGAATGGCACACTTCATGAGAAAGGTAGTAACTTACAAAGTCACTTACAGCTATTTCCCTAACATGAAACTATTAACGCATTGAGTATGATGGTTTATATTATCTTATTGCTTTATGTTAGCCTCTTCCTCATCAAACTTGTTTCTGCAATTTCATTATGTTCATATTTTATAGCAGCTTGTCATAAATATTTTTGGTTTTAATTCTCTTTCTTTGAGAACTTTGTATTTGACAGACATATTAGGATTGAGAAAATTGAAAATCCTTGATCTCAGCTATAATAGGCTCATTAGAACTTTTCTATTAACTTTCAAAAATCTATCTTCACTCAATGTCCTCAATCTAAGATCCAACAAGCTGAACGACACGCTTAATAAGGAAGGTAATAACTTATCTGAGTCATCTACAACTATTTTTGTATTACAAGACTATTAAAATGTTGAATATAGTGGTTTATATTGTCTTATTGGTTTATGTTACTCTCTCCTCATCCAACTTGTTTTCGCAATTCATTCTATTCTAGCCTCTTGTCATAACTATTTTTTATTTTAATTCTCTTCTTTTGGGATATTTGTATTTGACAGATATATCAAGATTCAAAAAGTTAGAAATCCTTGATCTCAACTATAACAGGCTCACTAGAACTATTCCATTATCTCTAAAAATTAATCTTTACTTAGTGCCCTCTATTTACAAGAAAACTATCTAAGTGGCACATTTGATGTCCAAGGTAATATATAACTTAAAAGCTCTTTTATAATTATTTGTTTTTTACGACATCATTAGCACATTGAGTATGATGGGTTATATATTGTCTTCTTGGTTTATGTCAGCATCTGTCTCATCCAACTTATTTCCTAATTTTTTAAGTGTATACATATTTACTATCATCTTATTTTAATGTGCAAGGTAATAACTTAAAGGCTTCTTTGTAACTATTTCTTTATTATGAGATCATTAACACATTGAGTATAATGGTTTATATTGTCTTATTGCTTTATGTCAGCCTCTTTCTCATCAAGCTTGTTTCTGCAATTCCATTCTATTCATATTTTCTAGCCTCTTGTTGTAACTATTTTTTATTTTAATTCTCTTCCTTTGGGAACTTTATGTTGGACAGATATATTAGGATTGAGAAAATTGAAAATCTTTGATCTTAGCTTTAATAGGCTCACTCAAACTATTCCTTTATCTTTTAAAATGCTATCTTCACTCAGGGCCCTATATCTGCATGGCAACTATCTAAATGGCACACTTGATGTGCGAGATAATAGCTTAAAATCTCTTGTGTAATTATTTCACTATTATAATACCATTAACACATTGAGTATGATGACTTTAATGTTGCCTTCTTAGTTTATGTTAGCCTATCCCTCATCCAACATGCTTCTTTAATTTTTTCAATCTATTCATATTTTCCATCGTCTTTCTATAAATATTTTTGATTTAGATTCACTTTTTTTGAAAACTTTGTATTTGATAGATATATCAGGATTTAAAATGTTGGAAATCCTTGATCTCAGTGATAACATGCTCACTAGAACTATTCCAATATCATTTAAAAATCTATCTTCACTCAGTATCTTATATTTAGGGATAACATACTGAATGGCACACTTCATATGCAAGATAATAACTTAAAGTCTCCTGTGCAATTATTTTTTGTTATGAGACCATTAGCATATTAAGTATAATGGGTTATATATTATTTTCTCGGTTTGTGTCAACCTCTCCCTCATCCGGCTTGTTTCTCTAATTTTTCAGTCTATTCATATTTTCCATCCTCTTGTTATAAATACTTTTTATTTAGATTTATTTTTCTAGGAAACTTGATATTTGACTGATATATCAGGCTTCAATAAGTTGGAAATATTTGATCTAGACTATAAAAGCCTTATTGAAACTATTCCATTATATCTCAAGAATCTATCTTCACTCAGTGCCCTATATCTAAGGGGCAACATGTTAAATGGCACATTTGACATACAAGTAATAATTTAAAGGCTCCTATATAATTGTTTCTCTGTTATGAGACCATTAACACATTAGGTATAATGGATTATATATTATCTTCTTAGTTTATGTCAGCCTTTCCCTTATCCAACTTGTTTCTTCAATTTTTTTGGTCTATACATATGTTCCGTTCTCTTGTTGTAAATATTTTTTTATTTAGATTTATTTTCTTAGAAAATTTATGTTTGACAGATATATCAGGCTTCAGAAAGTTGGAAATCCTTGATCTTAGCTATAACCACTTCAGTGGAACTATTCCATTATATCTCAAAAATTTATCTTCACTCAGTGCCTTATATCTATCGGGCAACATGTTAAATGGCACATTTGACATGCAAGGTAATAATTTAAACGCTCCTATGCAATTATTTCTCTATTATGAAAATATTGATATATTAAGTATGATAGGTTATATATTGTCTTCTTGGTTTATGTCAGTCTCTCCCTTATCTAACATGTTTCTTCAATTTTTTTAGTCTATACATATATTCCATTCTCTTGTTATAAATATTTATTATTTAAAATTATATTTTTAAGAAACTTTGTATTTGACAGATATATCAGGATTTAGAAAGTTGAAAGTCCTTGATCTCAACTATAACAGCTTCTCTAGAATAATTCTACTATCTCTCAAAAATCTATCTTCACTCACTGTGCTATATTTGCAAGGCAATATGCTAAACAGCACACTTGATTTGCAAGGTAATAACTTAAAGGCTCCGATGCAATTATTTCATCATGAGACTATTAATATATTAAGTGTAATGGGTTATATATTGTCTTCTTGGTTTATGTCAACCTCTCCCTTATCCAAGTTGTTTCTTCAATTTTTTTTAGTCTATACACATATTCCATCATCTTGTTGTAAATATTTTTTATTTAGATTCATTTTCTTGGGGGACTTTATAATTGATAGATATATCAACATTTAGAAAGTTGGAAATTCTTGATCTTACCTATAATAGTGTCATTGGAATGATTCCATTATCTCTCAAAATCTGTGTTCACTTAGTGTCCTGAATCTTAAGACAAAACTGGCTAAATGGCAGAATTAATATGGAAGGTAATTACTTATAGAGTCATTAATTTGCAATTATTTCTCTGTCATGATACTATTAACACATTGAGTGTAATGGTTCATATCATCTTCTTTGTTTATATCCATGGCCATATACTTCAGGCCTTCTAGAAATGTAGAAGAGTGGTTGATCTTGGACAAAATTAGCTCACAAGAGGGATACCCATAGCTTTTGAAAATTTATCTTCGCTTAATTCCTTAGATTTGGATCAAAACAATTTAACAAGTTCAATGCCTTCACAAGGTATAATGTTGATTCCTTTAACTAAGAATTTCACATATTTTTTCTTTGAGCTCACAAAGTACCCCATATTGAAAGGTAAAAAACCTACACATGTTGACGATGGCTTGGCCAATCTGAATCATTTTTTTTTCATTCTAGTTGGTCAAAATTCATATCAATTGCAAAGCTTTAGAGCAAGATTATGACTAAATCAGGTTTGGCCTATGTCTATCCTGAGTTAGTTAACTGGACCAAATTAGAAAACTCACCAAACTTATGTTCCCCGATTTTAATAAAATGATATTTCTATGTTGGCTTCATCATATCAAGCATTTAAGCATGCATTTTGCCTGTTTCATTTTCTTGTAATTTTAAACATTAATTCTATCAAATACTTCAGTAAGCTCACATCATGTGTTCTATATTTAATCGGTTATCTAGAACCAACGAATGAAGCATATAAAATTTAAATGGATAATGTTTCATCATAATTTTTAAATTTTACTTCCCTTGAATACTGGGTAGGTTTCACCTTTTTTTGATTTTATTCTATTTTTGTATTTCTTTTATGGTATTTATTTAGCATCCAGGATCGACCTAAGTTACCAAGTTGAGTCGCTGAAGTCCAAAAAATTATGAGCTGGCAAGTAGTGGGTCACAAGTTTTCTAACCTTATTCATATTATGGAGCAAAAAATTTTATTTTTTATTTTCTTCCTTTTTTTTTGCAGCGCTCAATCGAATGCAGAACCTACGTGAGGGATCTTTCTTCCAACCTATTTGATGGGCATTTCTCATTTTCCTCCTTTGCTAATCTTTCAAAGCTGGAAATTATCGACTTGTCAAACAATGAGGAATTATTTATACATCTGGATGGTGGAAAGTTGTTCCGTCCTTTCAGCTACGGTTCCTCATCTTATCACATTGTAACCTTGATGGGAACCCCTTGCAAGACCAGCTTTTCTTCTTCCCAATACAAGTTAGAAGGTCTTGATCTTTCTCACAATGACTTGAAAGGAAATTTTCCCAACTGGTTGTTCAAAAATCTTACCAGACTAACATATCTCAACTTGAGAAATACCTCGATCAATAACGGGTGCATTTCAGTTCCCGAATCATCCGAATGCAGTCATGTCCATAGTTGATCTCTCTATGAATTTCCTCAATGGATCGATTCCTACGATATTTCCAAATATGACGGCCCTGAATTTATCCTCCAATCATCTAACTGGAAATATCCCTTCATCATTGGGTAACATGAGTAATTTGCATGACCTGGAGATTTGTCCAATAATAATTTATACCAAATAGCCTGATGATTGATTGCATTGAACTGAGGCTCTTGAAGCTTTCCGACAACAACTTGCATGGGAATCTGTTGGTACAAATCAGAGTCATGCTTCTCCTTCATTTGTGTTTCTGGATGGAAACAATTTTACTGGAACATTGTGGAGCTTTCTGTCACAACAAGAGCAATTATCTATATTGGATGTCCACAATAACCAATTATCGGGTATAATTCCAGAGAACATAGGAAATGTTTCTGATCTGATGATCCTTAACCTCGCAGGAAATCATTTTCACGGTCAAGTACCACATCATATATGTAATCTCACATTTCTTCAGGTGTTAGACTTATCAAGTAATATCCTCTCCGGGTCATTACCTCGTTGCTTCCAATCATCCGAACTAGTGCTTCTCAATTTTGCTGGGAATTCTTTAGCAGGCACAATTCATACCTTGCAGCTAGCATTGGATGTCAGCAATAACCAGCTTTCAGGCAAACTGCCAAGATAGATAGGAGATCATATGTCTTTGGAGATTCTTGTTCTCAGTGGAAATTCACTTGGTTGTGCAAGCTGCAGTCTTAATCACATGTTCTGGACCTTTCGCAAAACAATCTTTCAGGATCAATACCCTCTTGCTTTGGCAAAATGCATTTCAGGAAACCTGATTTAGCTAGCATATTTAGATTTCATTTACTTTGGTTACCATGTGGGTCCTAGTCCATTGCCATTCGATATGGGTGTGGTGGTTTACTTATATGCGATAATATTGATATATAGACCTCATCACAAAGGGCAACTTATATGCCTACGCAACAGATCATTTGCTTCAGATGTCCGCAATGGATTTGTCAGCAAACATCCCGCCAGAAATTGGAAATCTGCATGAGCTTGTACAATTGAATCTATCACACAATCAGCTAACAGGTCCAATCCCTGAAACTTTCTCAAAACTCAATCAGATTGAGAGCTTGGATATATCACACAATCAGTTGAGTGGTGTGATACCCCGGCAATTGGCTCAACTACATTTCTTGGAGGTCTTCTTAGTTGCTTATAATAACTTATCCGGATGTACACTGGATTTCAAAGGCCAATTTGCCACATTTGGTGTGAGTAGCTACGAGGGTAATATTGGATTACATGGGCCGCCATTGGAGCAGACCTGCACTTTTGACTCAAATCCAACGGTTGAAGTAGAAGAAAACCAAGATAATAGCAATGTGGAGGGTGATATCATCTTCTTTGCAATACTTGCAGCTTCATTCGTGACAGGCTTTTGGGGTTGTATTGCTTTTTTGTTGTGTCATCACACCGGGCAGCACATTCATAGTATATTGGATGATTTTGTGGATTCCTTGACCACAAGGATCTTAAGCAGACTTGCGTGCGGCGGAATCGCAAGTGAGATAAACAATATCTTATGCATTTCAGAAGCCCTTTCTTTTGGCACTTTGTAATAAAGCAAAGCAAGCTTCTATTCAATCCAGTAATTTGAAATCTTTGATGCAATCAAGCTTCATATAGCTTTAATTTTTTGCAGCCCAATCAAAAATCAATTCATTTCCCATTGGTCACATACTATTCCTTTCAAATTTAAGTGCAAAAGATAGTTCTTAATATAAAAATTCTAAGCAAGAAAGCAATTTTATAAAAATCGAAAAATATAATTCCTCTCTTAGTCCTTGTGACTATGTAAGGCCATGATGAGGCCCACGATTAGGATTGGAACCAAATTTAGCCTTGTGATGTAAGATAAAATCTTGTTTAGTCATAGAATCGATATCCCAAAGAAACTCATTGCTGAACGCATGCTTTACTAGCGACCACCACTGCCAATGGGGTCTGAATGGTTGTCAAAGTAGAAAGTAAGATCCAATATTTTTTCCACATCAACACCAAAATCAATTTTTAGCCATACATATATTAGTATATTTTCAAATACTCATAAGCTTTCATACATATTTCTATGATGATAAACCAATCAAAAAGGTTTTCTTGATATGTTTCCATCTTGATAAATTAGACTAACATGTACAACTAAAAAAATTATATGCTTAATCAATATTTAAAACTCATTACTTTATGTAAGATAAATCAAGCATAATATTTATTTTCTAGTCTTGGAATTTCTAAGAAATAACCAATTAAATTGAATTTCAAAATCAATTTCGCTTTCATCTACTGACTATATATTTGAAACTAAGCAAGTAAAGATGATGGTTTCAATAAGAGTCATGATGAATATTCAATCATTAATTTTCTAATACAATATATACATGCCTTTATAAAATGTTATAATGATAAAAGTGCTTGTCTCATCCGAAGAGTAATTGAAAAAAATCTTTCCACCAAGAAAATATCGTTGCACATCAGAGTCCTTGGTAATGCAAACAACTATTCAATTAGAATCATAAGGCATTAAAATTCAGGGCTCAAATTTGTAAGAGCACCATAAGATGGCATCCATGAAGGAAGGCAACTGTTACAAATTACTCTACTACTGAAATATGAGCCTCTATATTTTCCCCCAATCAAATACAATGAGATCCTAATTAAGTTTGTTTAGTTAGAAAATTTGATCAACTATGCATGAAAAGTTGCTCACAATAGATATACAAAATATTAACCTTTACTTATCAATATGGATTTTTTTAAACATATAGCATTCTATTGCAACATATGTAATAGGATAATTAATTTAAATAAAAATGCTAACAATTCTATAAGAAAATCCTCAGGACTTCCATCCTCCTCTTCTATTTTTATAAAAGAGCCCCTAGCTGCTTCTTCTAATTAAGGAAGAAAAGAAGCAAGAGTTAGACTTAAGCATAAAAACATTGTTGGAGAGGAGAAATAACTAGATCAAATAAATTTTAGAGAGAAACAAATAGAGAAGAAAGTTGACCATATGCAAGAGAAAAAAAAGTAGGAGATGGAAGAGTAAAGATAGTGCCAGGGAGTAGGAGAACGAGCTCAATCTAAGCGGGGGAGTAGAGCACAGAGGGAGGTATGTCAAGACAGAGAAGGCAACAGAGAAAAGATGGTGTAAGAGGCATGGGGGGCATGGAGGGGGGAGGGGGGAGAGAGAGGCTATGGGTAGCATTATCTCATAGATTCGAATGGGGCAACCAGCTAAGAAAATCCAGTCTTTCCATGAGAGTAGACTTTCTTCGAATCTTTAATTTGTTAAGCTCAAAGGCATCTCATAGTGTATCAATGAGTAAAAGCTTGAAGGGAATTTGAAGAAGAAGAAGAAAATGTAGCTCCATTTTTCTGCTCATCATTAATATTCAATTTCAATTCTAGTGGTAACATGAGAAAATTTGATTTGCACAGTCACAAGAGCTTATGTTGGCTGCCAACAGTGATGGGAGCACACTGAGATTCTCTCCAACATAGCATTTACTACCATGAGCCAAATTAATCAGAAGAGCAACAGTCTCATTTGAGCCTGGTGCGTTCGTCCAACCCAAAGTGAATGTAAAGGAAAAACAAGAATTAAAAATAAAACCCTCAGATGCACTTGGCCGACCGGCATCACTAGGCAGTTAAAGATGCAAGTGGCCAACTGATCCTTAAATGTATCCCGAACACAACATGGGCTTCTTATTGGTCATTAGAATTCTTAAGGAGGAGGGAATTGATGTAATAGGCTGACTTTGGCTCAATGTTAGTATACTGTCATAGATGATGAGACCATCAGCAGATTAATTTGCATCATGTAACTTAATGTTTGGGATTCCATGGCCCAATAGATAAGGTGCCGATCTATGAACCACAATTTTAGAGAATCTAGTAGAGTTGTATGTCTTAAAAGGTTAGATGTTGGGATGCATCGCCTAACCATTTGATTAGACTTGGCTATTTTGTCTATCCTCTATTTTTTTTTTTGCTCCTTTATTTTTAAAATTAAAATTCATATTTCTTTTAATTTAGTGACATGCAAATCTATTTGGCAAGATAATTCTTATCTTTTTTAGATTATGGGGGGATAGAACTTAATAATTTTTAAATAATTTTAGCCAATGGTGGTACTTGTAGTACCTCTAGCAGCTTCCATAGCTTTGCATATTCATGATTGGTTCATATTACAACCAAACACAAGTGCCCCCTTTAATCTTGTAAAAATATATGTACTTTTAAATAAAAAAATAAACCTTACTTAATTTCACCATTGGAAGAGTCTAGACTCTTTTTATGATGTACCTAATACCCCCGTACCTTTGCACATTTGCCATATCACAGTCTCCACATGTACCTAATATTTTCAGAGTCGGATTGAAACGAAAAAAAAAAAATAGAGGCCAATAGATCCAAGCATTGACCAACACCGTCCAGCATTTACAGCAAACTACAGAGCAATGACAACCCCTGCAACATGCTCCTCAAACTGTGCCCTCTCTGTATAGCCAGCAAAACTGCTTCCAGAGAATTCTCTTCGAGGTGCGCATCGTTCTGTCCTGATCGATCGACAATCACCATCCCATCAGGATCCAGGCATGAAGAATAATGCCAACATTCTCCGATCTCCTCCAATGGAGATTCGATCTTGGGCTACTCTCCGTGCCTCAGAAAATCTCGTCGGGAGGAGGACCTCGAGCAAAAGGTCTGAAAGATCGAACGTCATCTGGGCGAGATTCAAATGGATAGCCAAAGGAATGACGACATCCTTAACTTCAATTTCCAACCATCTTTCTCTTGATCCATCCTCCAAGAATTGATTTTGGATAGGTTCAAGATGCCACAGATAGAGCCTTATACAGATTGAGGATCAGGGATATCTTAATATTCTACATACTTTTCTTGTGCACATATTATTTTTTAAAAACTATCTAATATTTATTTTTATAAATATAAAAAAATTACTATAATATATCTAAACATCCTTCAATAAAAAAATTTTCATCGTTAATAATCTATAATTTATAAATTTATAAATTTTTTTATTTTTTCAAATATTAACGATAAAATTTTTTTATCATAAATAATAAATTATTTTCAATCACAAATATATGTTATTTATGATGAAAATAATATTTTCATCATAAATAATTTATAATTTTTTATTTTTTTATTTTTTCTCATTTATTAGTGATGAAAAATTTTCATCATAAATAAAATGTATTTATGATAGAAAATATATTTTTATTATAAATATTAATTATTTATGATGTAATATTTTTATCATAAATAATCTGTAATTTTTGAATTTTTAAAATTTTTATTTTCTTTCAAATATTAGTGATGAATATTTTTTGTTGTAAATACTTGCGTATTTGTGATAGATAATGACTTTTCATCATAAATACTCCATTATTTGTGACATAATATTTTCATCACAAATAATTTATAATTTTAAAATTTTTAAAATTTTTAATTTTTTTCACATATTAGCGACGAAAAGGTTTCGACATAAATAAAATATATTTGTGATGAAAATTTAGAGTTCATCGTCAATATTCTATTATTTACAATGTAATATTTTTATCATAAATAAACTATAATTTTTAAATTTTTAAAATTTTTTATTTTCTTTCAAATATTAGTGATGAAAATTTTACATCATAAATACTTGAATATTTATGATAGATAATTATTTTTCATCATGAGTACTTCATTATTTGTGACATAATATTTTTTTCATAAATAATCTATAATTTTTAATTTTTAAAATTTTTATTTTTTTCACATATTAGCGATAAAATATTTTTATCATAAATAAAATATATTTATGATAAAAATTTTATTTTTGTCATCAATACTCTATTATTTATGACATAATATTTTCATCATAAATAATCTATAATTTTTAAATTTTTAAAATTTTTTATTTTCTTTCAAATATTACGGATGAAAATTTTTCATCTTAAATAACATATATTTGCGATGAAAAATGAGTTTTCATCATAAATACTTATATTATTTACGATGAACCTATTTTCATCATGAAATTTAAAATTTTAAAATTAAAATAAATATTTTATTATTTACGATGATTAATTTTGTCGCATATAATATTTATTTACGATAAAATTTTATTTTCATCGCAAATAGGAAGTTATTTACGATGAAAAATTATTTTTATCATAAATATTTTATTATTAGCGATGAATTTAATTTTTCATCGTAAATAGTCTTATGGGCGATGAAAATATTTTTATCGTCAATAAATTTATCGTAAAAACTCTCTTTTCTTGTAGTGTCCTTTGAAGGGATACGAAGCCCTTTGGAAGAGTATGAAGCTTTGTTAAAACTCAGATCTTCTCTCCTTCACTACAACAACTCTTCACTATTGACATGGGGAAGAGGGAAAGACTGTTGCCTTTGGCAGAGAATGAGCTGCAACAACAGCACATGACAAGTGTCAAAGCTCATGCTATCGAGCCTTGTAGAATATTATCAACTTCAAGATTGGCAATTGAATTTCAGTATTTTTTCTTCCTTTCACAAGCTCAATAGCTTAACTTGTCCTACAATCAAATTGCAGGATCGTTATCACAAATAGGTTAGTCTCGCCCTCATCCAACTTGTTTTTCTGATTTCTTTTAGTCTATTCATATTTTCTATCATCTTGTCATAAATATTTGATTTGAAATCATTTTCTTTGAAAACTTTGTATTTGACAGATATATCAAAATTGAAAAAATTGGAAATCCTTGATCTCGGCTATAATAGGCTCACCGAAAATATTCCATTATCTTTCAAAAATCTATCTTCCCTTAGTGTCTTGCATCTAGGAGGAAACTTGCTAAATGGCACACTTAATGTGGAAGGTAATAATTTACAAAGTCATATGCAACCATCTCTATATCATGAGACCATTAACATATTGATTACAGCTTATATATTGTCTTTTTAGTTTATGTTATATAGCTGCTCCTTCATTGAACTTGTTTCTCTAAATTTTTCAGCCTAGTTATATGTTCTATCCTCTTGTTGTAAATATTTCTCATTTAGATTCTCTTCCTTTAAAAACTTTATATTTGACAGCTATATCAGGATTGAAAAAATTGAAAATCCTTGATCTCTTCGATAACAGACTCAGTGGAATTATTCTATTATCTCTTAGAAACTTATCTTCACTCAGTGTCCTAAATCTAGGAGCCAACATGCTAAAAGGCACACTTGATATGGAAGGTAATAATTTATAGACTGCAATTATTTCTCTTTCAGAAGATCATGAATATATTAAGTATAATAGTTTATGTTATCTTCTTAGTTTATGTCAACCTTGCCCTCATCCAACTTGTTTTTCTAATTTTTTTAGCCTATTCATAATTTTTCCATCATCTTGTTGTAAATATTTTTAATTTGACATTCTCTTACTTTGAAAACTTTATATTTGACAGATATATCAAGATTTAGAAAGTTGGAACTCCTTGATCTTAGCTTGAATGATTTCACTGAAATTATTCCATTATCTTTCAAAAATTTGTCATCTCTCAATGTTCTAAATCTTGAAGGCAACATGCTGCACGACGCACTTAATAGAAAAAGTAGTAACTTATAGGATCATCTGCAATTATTTTTGTCATAAGACCACATTAACAACTTGAGTATAATGGTTTATGTATTGTCTTATTGGTTTATGTCTATTACTCTATATTTCAGGCCTGCTAGGATTGCACAAGCTTAGATTACTTAATCTTGGAGAAAATCAGCTCCCAGGAGGAATACCGATAGCTTTGGGAAATTTATCCTCTCTTAATTTCTTATATTTGTTCCAAAATAATCTAACGGGTCCGGTGCCTTCACAAGGTATAATTTTTATTCATTTGACTAAGAATTTACCATATTCCTTTTTTTTTTTTTGAGGTTAGACATTTCTCCATATTCAAGATTATAAAAAAAAAAAAAAAGCCTATGCAAGTAGACTGACGGCTTGGCCAAGCCGAACCATTTTTCTAGTCTAAGCCATGTTTGGCCGAAGTCTATCTTGACTCAGCTAACTTGGCCAAATTAGAAAACTCATTAAATTCACGTTCCTTAATTTAAATTATATGATATTTCTAAGTTGGCTTAGGAAGTTAAAATAAGTCTTAATTCATATCCGGCATTTCCGCTAAGTTCACATCATGCATGTCCCTACTTTTAAAGTTTTCTACAATTAATGAGTGGATCAAATAATTTTTAAATGGATATTATTTCATCATAATTTTCAAATATTACCTTCCTTGACCGTTGGGCAGCATTAACATTTTTTATTTATTCTGTTTTTGTATTTCAGTTATAGTATTTATTTAGCTTGCTTGACTCACATGAGTCACAAGTTGACTAATTGAAGTCAAAAAATTAAGAGTAAACATGAATTGAGTCACAAGTTGACTAGCCCTGTTCATATTATGAGCAAAAGGCTTTATTCCTTTTTTAATTTTCTTCCTTTTTTCAGTGCTCAATGGACTGCAGAACATACGTGAGTTGGATCTTACTGAAAACCAACTCAATGGAAGTCTTCCTTTATCTCTGCAGAAACTAGTTTCTCTTCCAAGTTTGTTTCTTTCTTACAACAACATGAAGGGTCATATTCCACCACGCATCTTTGAGAGTCTCGTTTCACTTGGGTCTCTAGATCTTTCAGGCAACATTTTTGATGGGCATTTCTCGTTTTCCTTCTTTCAAAATCTTTCAAAGCTAGAATTCATTGACTTGTCAAAAATTGAGGTATTATTTATACATCTTGATAGTGGAAAGTTTATTCCCTCCTTCCAGCTACAGTACCTCATCTTGTCACATTGTAATCGAGATGCGAACCCCCTCACAACACCGCTTTACTTGCTTCCCAATATAGGTTACAAGTGTCACACCCGAACCCAACATCCGGATCGGATACGTGATGGCCGCACATTCTTAGAGCAAGCCCTAAAGAATATACAAAGCCAAATTAAATCATTACAACCTTAACATTCATAACAATTAATTTCAACAATAATTCATAAAACTTGCATAATTACAAATTAAATTTCTTCAATCCTCTGATCAGGTACTATGACACTCTATCTATCCATCTGTTCACCCATAAATCCAAGCTATAGCCAATCATAAACATCCTATAACTCTGAGAAGAAAAGAAGAATGAAGGGGTGTGAGCTTTACAGCCCAATAAGAATTTTCATATTACACCAATATATTAATATAATCTGAAAATAAATATAACAATAAAACATAAAATTCGACATTCAATATCCAAAATACTATAATTATTTATAAATTATTCATCTTATCAAAAGAGATGCATCATCATATGTCAATAAGTGAAATAATTTTATTCAACGATTATTTCATGTCTTATCTTTCCATTCTCTTCTCATTATCACATAATCTTTAATTTTTTTTTTTTGACTTTGGACCAACCAAGACATGCCTCAATTTCCATCCGATCAAATATCCACTCATAAGCCTCTCAAGGTTGTCCCAAGCATAAGCTCCTGACGGACTGTCCCAGGCATAAGCTCCTGGAGAGCTGTCTCAGATATAAGCTCCTATCGACTAATCACATATAAGTCCATAGGCTGTCCAGGTATAAGCTCCTGACGGACTGTCCCAGGTATAAGCCCCTGGCCTGCTGTCCTAGCATAAGCCCCTGGTGGGCAGTCCCAGGTATAAGCCCCTGGCCGGCTGTCCCAGCATAAGCTCCTGAAGGCTGTCCCAGCATAAGCTCCTGGTGGGCTATTCCATATGACAAGACTAGTCCAAACTATATCTTTTCATTTCATGAATTATAATATCTTGACTTCATTAATCAATTCAGATTTTGCAGTGTAATCAAAATAGATATGTCATATACATATAATCATGCCATCAATACTGATATATATGTATTGACATAAGTACTCATGCTCAAAATCATATAAACAAATAACAGTATCTCAGATATAACAAATTCATCGATCTCAAATCCAACGATGCGAAACCAATGATGCAAGACCAACAGTAAAATAGTATATATATAATGGTGATCATGTACAGGAATTTTACGTTTATCGATGACTAATTCAAGCATAGAAATCAATGTTCCTCTTTGATTTATGAATTTTGCAAACAAGATATTCCACTCGATATTTATGCTGACAATCGTGTCGCTTCATAACCCTGATCAAATGTAGAAATCATATACGAAAAATTATCGATAATCGATCCTAATAACACAATCCAGGATCTCTCCTAGGATTAACCAAAATTAGAATTCATCTAAGTATCTAAATCCTCTATTGGTCCACAAGACTTCTAGAGAGAGAAAATCCATGAAGAGAAAAAAATTCATGAAGAAAAAAAGTAGAGAAAGAAAGTAAAGAGAGAATCTTTGTATCCTTCAGATGAACAAATCATGATCGAAATCATCAAGATCATATCAGGGTGACTCAATATAGATTAACCATGATCGATGTTATAAATTTGAATAAGGATCGGATCGGGATTCAATCTACTGCATGAATTTGAAGCAATCTCAGGTTATCTTATTTTCATCTCAAGTTTGTCCTAGGATCCGTGATGAAATCAGAGAGAAAAAACCCTAGAGAGGAAAATTAGAGAGAAATAGAGAAGAATCTAGAGAGAGAAATTGGAGAGAGAAAGATAGAGAGAAAAGAGAGAACTCTCTCTCATTTTCTTTCCTTTTTTTCTTTTTCTTTTCTTTTTCTTTTTTTCTTTTCTTTTTCCTTTTTCTTCTTTTTCTTTTCTTTTTTTTCTTCTTCTTCTCTTTTTCCCGTTTTCTTCTTTCTTTTCTTCTTTTCCTCATCCAAAATAGAGGACGAAGAGGGGGCTCCAGCTTGGCTCCGATGAGGGTGATGGCTTCATCGGAGGTCCGACAACGGCGGCCGACCACGCATAGTCGGCCAGCGAGTTTTTTCCTCTCTTTTTTTTTTATTTTCAAAAAGCAAGGGACTCGTCCCCTTTCTTTTTTTTTTCTCTAATTTTTTCGATCATGGCCGGTCACCGGTGGTCGAAAACAAATGCAAAATGAAAAGAGAAGAGATTACCT
Source organism: Elaeis guineensis (assembly GCF_000442705.2). Lineage (NCBI taxonomy): Eukaryota > Viridiplantae > Streptophyta > Magnoliopsida > Arecales > Arecaceae > Elaeis > Elaeis guineensis. Next base: position 162,108,119 of record NC_025993.2, on the reverse strand, counting down.
TATTCCGGTGGTCAAGGTGAGTCCGCGGCCCCTTTCTTTTCGATCAAAAACCCACGCGCTCTCATGGAAAAATCCCTCAAATTTCTTCAAATTTTTTTGTAAATACCTAAGGGAGGAAAGAGGATTTTATAAAGGAGGTCTCCCACCCCTACTCGGACTTCTAGAGTTGTATCGGAGAGGAAGAAGACTCCGATGAGGAGTCTTCCTCCTCCTCCCATTGGCTTTCTTCTTTTATTTTTTTTTTATTTTTTTTTGGGCTTTTTGGGCTCGTCCAGGCCTAAATGGGTCGGATGCTACATTCTCTCCCCCTTCAATAATTTATCCTCGAAATTAAGTTATATTCTTTGAGATATGTACTTAAAAATATTCACTCATCATGTCATTCTCACATTTCTAATAATGTCCTGCATATCATTTATTTCTCATGATCTTGCTGTAAAAAAATTATTTAAAATCTCAAACTCATCCCTTCTATTGATTTCTTCACTTTTTCGAAGAACCGTAACATTTTGAACCAATAACAGAAGTATCAAGCTATCAACAATATATTTGGCATATCTAGGATTTTTTTTTGATATTATCTATAATAGAATAACCTACAAGCAAAAATTATCTGGCTATGATCAGATTAGATCAAGAACTCTAACATTCTTTCATTACCAATAAAATCCTTCCTCATTGACAACTAATATATTCTATAATATCTTTTGATTTAAAAGATTAATATTTCTAATCAATTTACACCACCACGCTTTTGCTACGTACTCTGATCTTAATTTACCAAATTATATAGGTTTATCAAAAGATATCCTTGTATGTTAGATCAATCAAAGATAGATTCAAATCTTCAATTTTTTTTTTTATATAGATCTTAGAACAAAATTTTATATTTTTTTTTTCACATCAAAATTAAATCTTGATCTACTTTTTATATTTGAAATCATTACATAAGCTTGATGACTCTTCAAGAATCCAATATGTCTGAAATTAATTGGAGTTTAAACTTTGATTTACCTTCTAATCATTTGGACAACTTTCAAACCAACCTTTCTTTGCAAAAGAACTAACTCCAACTTGGACAAACTTAGGTTACATCTTTGTAAGTGGAATCAACTCCCTTCATCACAATCCTTCGCATTAATAGATAAATTTTTGCAAAATATTGTCTCTTATATTTCAAAATTTTAACAATAACTAGATACCTTGGATCAACCCAGAAATCTAAATTTAATTTGAATTACAGTCCACTATCTTCAATACTCACAAGAAAAGTAAGAAATCTAATCCAAGAAGGAAATAAAATTATTAAAGATCTCATCATAACATGTATATAATACTCTAACAAAACCAATTTCTTATTTAAGTCATCAAAATTTCTTAGATCCACTTAGAAAAGTAACCATTGACTTTGAAATTTAAATGCAATTTGAAATTAGATCTAAATATGATATTTTTTGAATAATCCAAAATTTTATCAAGATGTGTATCTCCTATTCTCATAATAAAATTCAAATATATTTTTCATCTAAAACTGAGTTTCATATATGACATCTTATAGGTTCAGTGCTAAAAAAAAAATATTTCTCTCTCATATGATGAAATTTCTTCTTAGACCATATGCTAACTAACTTCTTTTGATAAATTTAAAATTTATAATGCTCAAATAATTAACATCAAAATAAAAAAGTTATCATGATCTCTACCCATATAAGTTTAGCATTTCAAAATTATCGAGTACACCTAACATAACCTATCAATACCTCCCACTTCATTTCAGGTCAATACTTCTCATACTTAGGTCAATCTTATTAATTAAATCCAATATATACTCGTCAATTCTATCATATACCATCTATGCATAAATTTCATCATAGTATCTCTTGATTCGAAATCTAATTACTGAATCATTTCTTTTATATCTATCATATTTCTCATGATCATAACCTAAGTTCAAATATCACTAAAGTCATAATTTCGAATAATTTTAAGATCAATACCACTTAAGTCATATTCTCTAGTGATCATAACCTAAACTCTAATATCATTCTATCACATCCTTAATGATTATAACTTTAAGCTCTGATATTATCTATCATACTCTGTTGATTATAATTCTAGAGTTTTGATATTACTTATGTCATAGTCCCTAGTGACCTTAAAATTTTAATACCACTTTAGTCATATTCTCTGATATTACTCTATCACATCCTATTGGTCATACATAAAGTTTTGATATCACTTCATAATCTCTAATGATCTTAAACCTAAGCTCTGATACTACTCTGTCACGCCCCGAATCCAACACCTGGATCGGATACGTGATGACCGCACACTCCTTAAAGCAAGCTTAAAGAATATACAAGGCCAAATTAAATCATTACAACCTTAACATCCAGAACAATTAATTTCAACAATAATTCATAAAACCTTGCATAATTATAAATTAAATTTTTTCAATCCTCTGATCAGGTACTATGATATCCTATCTATCCATCTGCTCACCCATAAATCCAAGCCATAGCCAATCATAAACATCCTGTAACTCTGAGAAGAAAAAGAAGAATGAAGGGGTGTGAGCTTTACAGCCCAATAAAAATTTTCATATCACACCAATATATTAATATAATTTGAAAATAAATATAAGCAATCAAATATAAAATTTTGACATTCAATGTCTAGAATACTGTAATTATTTATAAATTATCCATCTTATCAAAAGAGATGCATCATCATATGTCAATAAGTGAAATAATTTTATTCAACGATTGTTTCATGTTTTATCTTTCCATTCTCTTTTCATTATCACATAATCTTTAATTTTTTTCTTTTTGGCTTTGGACCAACTAAGACTATGCCTTAATTTTCATCCGATCAGATATCCACTCATAAGCCTCTCAAGACTGTCCCAGGCATAAGCTCCTGGTGGGCTGTCCCAGGCATAAGCTCCTGACGAGCTGTCTTAGACATAAGCTCCTACTAGCTGATCCATATATAAGCCCATAGGCTGTCCTAAGCATAAGCTCCTAGCGGGCTATCCCAGGTATAAGCCCCTAGCCTGCTGTCCCAAGCATAAGCTCTTGGCGGGCTGTCCCAGGCATAAGCTCTTGGTGGGCTGTCCCAGGTAAAAGCTCCTGACAAGCTATTCCACATGACGAGGCTAATCCAAACCATATCTTTTCATTTCATGAATTATAATATCTTGACTTCATTAATCAATTCAGATTTTGTAGTGTAATCAAAACAGATATGTCATACCCATATAATCATGCCATCAATCACTGATACATATGTATTGACATAACATACTCATGCTCAAAATTATATAAACAAATAACAGTATCTCAGATATAACAAATTCATCGATCTCAAATCCAACTATGCGAAAGCAATAATGCAAGACCAACAGTAAAATAGCATATATGTAATGGTGATCATGTACAGAGATTCTTACTTTTATCGGTGACTGATTCAAGCATAGAAATCAATGTTCCTCTTTGATTTATGAATTTTGCAAACAAGATATTCCACTCGATATCTTATGCAGACAATCGTGTCGCTTCATAATCCTGATCAAATGTAGAAATTATATACGAAGAAATTATTGATAATCGATCTTAATAACACAATCCAAGATCTCTCCTAGGATTAACCAAAATTAAGATTCGTCTAAGTATCTAGACCCTCCATTGGTCCACAAGATTCTAGAGAGAGAAAATTCATGAAGAGAGAGAAAATTTAGAGAGAAAAAGTAGAGAGAGAAAGTAAAGAGAGAATCTTTGTATTCTTCAGATGAAGAAATCTTGATCGAAATCATCAGAGATCATATCAGGGTGACTCAATATGGATTAACCATGATTGATGTTATAAATTTCGAATAAGAATCGGATCGAGATTCAATCTACTGCACGAATTTCGAAGTAATCTCAGATCATCTTATTTTCATCTTAAATTTGCCCTAGATCCGTGATGAAATCAATGAGAGAGAAAGATCCTAGAAAGAGAAAGTAGAGAGAGAATTTAGAGAGAGAAATTGGAGAGAGAAAGATAGAGAGAGGAGAGAGAGAGAACTCAATCAGATCGAGAGCTTAGATATATCACACAATCAGTTAAGTGGTTTGATTCCCTGGCAATTGACTCAGCTACAGTTCTTGGAGGTCTTCTCCGTTGCTTACAATAACTTATCTGGATGTACGCCAGATTTCAAAAACCAATTTGCCACATTTAATGTCAGTAGCTATGAGGGTAATATTGGATTACATGGGCCGCCTCTTGAGAAGTCCTGCACATCTTACTCAAGTCCAAATGTGCCACCTGAAGTGGAAGAAAACCAAGATGATAGAAGTGTGGAGGATGATACCATCTCCTTTGCAATACTTGCAGCTTCCTTCATGGCTGGCTTTTGGGGATGTATTATTTATTGTTATATCATCGCACTGGGCAGCACATTCACGGTATATTGGATGGTTATGTGGACTATTTGACTGAAAGGATTTTAATGGCAGTACATAAGCAAACTTTGGATGCAGCGGAATCACAAGTGAGCAAAACAATACCTTGTACATAAGCAAACTTTGGACGATATAGTTTTCATGGCTTCTTCCCTAATTTTTATCTGCTTACCGGTCCTATGTATTTTCTTTTTGAATGATTATATCACTCATATTCTTTTCAACAATCAATTGTAGGTTGTGATCATGATACTTAAATACAATTCTATTCCATTGTCTCTATCCATTTATGGCCTACCACACTGTATGGCCATATAGCTTTAAAAAGTTTTCTTCCAGACTCTCGAAATCAATGATTAAGATCCCGTAACAACCTTATCACCGAAAATGCCCATGTCATCACTATGGTGGGAGCAATCAAAATTGACCCTGGACCATGAGACTACCACATCTCTGAGCATTGTAAAATCTTGTGACGCGCAAATACAACTTGGGAAGGAATTGAAAATAAATACGAACTTAAAAATTTTCTGCAAACTGGGGAATAATTACTATACTACCATTGACAAGTTTTGGATTTGAGGTCTAATTCTTCACCAAAGGAAATTTTATTTTTCTCCTATGCAGGTGACGAATTGAATTTTATTGACTTTTCTTCTTTTTTTTTTTTTTTTACAAGAAATGACATTTATTATTAGCAAACTGCTCATAATGATCTTGCTTGATCAATTAACAAAACTATTACAAATTTGGATCAGTTGAGAAACCTCGACATACCATAGAGTGAACATAAGCTATTGTTCCTCATAATAATTTAGTTGGACAGAACAGATTTTAGGGATTGGTCTTTTTCTTTTCTTTTTCTTTTCTTTTTTTTTGTTAGGAATAGTAAAACCAGTCTACTAACAACCAGATCTCCCTCCATGGACGATGTCCGCTGAGTTCGAAGGAATACAATCAGATCAAATCATCACACTACCTGGCACCTAACCAGCGTCAAAATTGGCAAGCCGATCTGCCACCTAATTAATTTGCTTCCTATGGGTATGGGCAGTTCTCACCTGCAGACCTTGAAACACCTGTCACAGATCCAGCAAGCATGGATGGTGGGCTTCAGATGAAGTACAGCTTTCTGCCAGGGAACTAATAACAGTTAATGAGTCTCCTTCATCCATGGTGGTCTTGGTTTGCATTGCACATGCTACTGCTCCCCAAACTGCTCGTAGTTCTGCCAATGGAACAATAATCTCATGAAAGGTTATTACTCATAGTTCCCCATCATCTGTCCTCTATGATCACTTATCAAGAAACCAGATCCTGCTTTGACATCACTTATCCCATATGCCAATTCTATTGCTCAAGTGGCGAAGGATGGTACCTACCGAGAAAGCATTCGACAGTTTGGGAATTTTTTTTTTTAGAAAAAAAAAATTGGTCGTTAAAAAACGAGGACAATAGGTTTTTGACGCTCATTCAATTCCCAAAAATTCAGAGTGGTTGTTGCCAGATACTCAACGCTTTCACCCCACCTGTTTACCGGAAAATATTATCTGGGTTTAAGACTTTTGTGCCCGCAGACACTGGATATATTTTGAATAAATCCACCACTAGTTTTAGTCTATCTTCCTGGCAAACAAGACTAATTTTTGATGTGACCATACATGTAATAAATCCATCCATCCACTGTACATACTCATTGCCGCCTAACAAATCCAAGGGGAAATATCTTTCCTCCTTCATTACAATAAAAAAAAAAAAGATAGCCGCCATCTTCTTTCCCATAATTCAAGATGGATGTTGGACTAGCCAAAAGCCCATTTGACCCAACCAAAGATTTGTATTTAGCTACAGTATGTGTGCAATAAGAGTGCACCATCCAATAATATAAGGGCACATAGCGCACTTAGATGGCACAAATATTTTCAGTGAGAAAAAATAATCTTCTCTCCATAGAACGAAAAAGATAGTATTATTATTTCTTGATGTCTTGCATAACTTTTATGAATATATATGACATTCTGAATGATATATATAACTTCTTATACAATGATGACATCTTGAATAATATGTATGACTTTCTAATATCTTGTATGACTTTCTGTGAATATATATGACATCCTAAATAAAATATATAACTTTCTATAATATATATGATATCTTGAACAATATATATGACTCATAATTTTATATGATTTTTTGAGAATATATATGACATTCTGTGAATATATAAGATATCCTGAATAATATATATAGCTTCCTAATATCTTATATAATTTTTGTGATTATACATAATATTTTAAATAATATATATGATTTATGAATATATAACATTCTGAATAATATATATGACTTTCTAACACCTTATATGATTTTTTGTGAAAATATATAATATCTTAAACAATATATATGACTTTCTGATGTCTTATGTGATTTCTGTTGGTTAATAACCAACAGAAAGTCATATAAAATATTAAAAAATTATATATATTATTCAAATTTATATATATTGATGGATTATATAAATATTATTTAAGATATCATATATATTGATAGAAAATCATAGAAATATTAGAAATCATATATTTTGTTCAAAATATCATGAATATTACAAAAAATTATATAATTATTAAAAGCCATATGTATCGTTCAGAATATCATCACTACAAGAAAATAAGACTTTAGTGATTGATTTTTCATCACTGAAGCTAAAAATCCATCACAAATAATTTTTATGATAAATTTTGTGATGAAAAAATCCATCACTGAATTCCTAATCACAAAAAAAATTATGACAAAAATTTCTGTCAGAAATGTTATGGTAGAAATTTTCATTGCAAATAGTAAACAATATTCAAAATAAAATTTATAACAAATTGTGATGGATTTATGATGAAAATTTATGACAGATTTATGACTGATTTGTGACAGAAATTTATGTTGGACAGTGATAAAATTTATGATGGATTTTTCGTCACAACATTCCATCGCTGATCCGTCACAAATTCATCACAATATTCAAAAAAATCCATCACAAAGCTATCATAAATCTGTTATAAAATTCTGTTACTAATCCATCACAAATATATCACCATATTCAAAATAAACTTGTCACAAATCCATCACGAATCCGTCATAAAATTTTGTCACAAATCCATCATTGATTCACCATTAAATTTATTTTTTGAAAATAACCTAAAATATCCAATAAACCACTCAAATATTGTATACAACTAATTCATTCAGTAATTATGAATTCATAATAAATATAAAACTAACTCACAATAAATATAATATAAATATTAATTCATAATAAATTCAATCATTCATAACATTATATTTATCTTAAAAATTCAAACATCAAAATAAAAATTAAAATATCTCATAATAACAAAATATTATATTAAATTTTTTAAAATATCTTATAATAAAATAGTTTACAATCCAAAATAAATCACACATCTGAATGGTCATGATCAGGCCAAGAAGCATATGATTGGTTGAATTTCGACATCATAGCACGCATTGTCTCTATCTCTTTTTGCATTATTTTTTCATTTGAACCATCTCCTGATGCAGCTCTTGGCATACCTCCTGATGTATCTCTTCTTATCATTGGTCGCATTGTTGTGTAATCAAGTGTTGAACTTACTCCTCAATGGAGTGCTGCATTGAAGAATCAGGATATTTCGATATTGTTGAATAGGAACTAGCTGCAGATCCTAATAACAGTTTTGGATCTTCTTTGTGCCCAAACTCATATAATTTTCCTTCTTTGGGTCTCTAGTTGCTTAGACCCATGCATCTGGATCAAACTCGTCTTGAGGTGAAACATCTAAGCCATACTTAGTAGTGAGAGTAGCAAATATTCTTCCTAAAACCATTAAAAATATATTAACTTAATACTCATTGTAATGTATTGATAAATAATAAATTTATATTAAATATAAGAAGTAAACTTACTGAAACTCTTTTGGACTTGTTGTCGACAAAGTAATCCGAACTTTCTTTTTGTTTGTGGGTCCGCTCAAATACCTCAAGTTGTGTTGGTGGCTTATCCAACTCTATAGTCTAAAAAGAAGAAATAATGAAATTGTGAGAAAGTGCATATAAATAAATAAATAACTGAATGATAAATATTCTAAATAAACAATATATAGTTGAATGTATCATTCTTTTTTTATATATAGAAATATGATTGAACCATCCGTACATTTGGTGATTCCACCATCTTTTTCTGTCATCTGGTTCTTACGTGCAGCTTCTGATTTACCCTTCCACTTAGAAGAATTCTATATATCAATCAATTTATTCCAAATAACTAGTGCAATCCAAATAGGCCCATGGCCTTTGGCCTCAAGAATAACCTCTTTGTCTCCAGCGTTCTTTGAGGCATCCTTCCTTGCTTGGTTAAGCATATTAGAAAATCATCTCTTAGAAGTCTGCTCCCATACATGCTTAACCTAAGAAGTTTGGTTCTTAAGCCGTATGTATTTCTCCTGACAAAAGTCAAAAGATTTAACTTTAAAAAAATATCATGAAATAAACTAAATAACTACTTTATTTAAATATAAATTGACTAAGTAATCTATTATTTCATAAAATTCTAGCAGAATCTTTCCTAAAATATGAACATCTACCAAATTTTAAACCTATATTACAATTAACATAATACTTTCAAATTAAGTTCTCAAACACAATAGAATTCCACTAACCCAAAGATTATACATTAACATCCTAAAGATTACACATGTCCATCATATGGATCATCTTTCAAATCAAAATTAAAGACTTCTCCTAATTACACATAATTATTTGGAGATATAGTCAAATTATATCAGTATTTTTTTATTTATTTTTCTTCTTCTTTTGCTTTTGAATTGTAAAAAGTTATCTAAAATTTATTCTATAAAAGGTCACGAAATACAACTGAGAGTAACCTCTCCATAAACACATGACAGTCATGACTTTAAATCTATAATATCAAAATCTTTCATGTTCATATATCGAAATATATTTGAAGTATAGCTATCAAGAAGTTTTAGCTCTTTAAGCCAGAGATGTACATCTCTTTATTGTTCCTTGCTTAGTGTGTAAGAAGCCTTCGATTTTATAATCCTTCCATTTGAATGTACTAATTCCAACTTTAGACGCTTGTAATACTTTCTCAAGTCCTCTTTAGCTTTTAGGTCATCTTTAGTTTTGCCCTTAACATCCATCACTATGTAGAAGATGTTTTCAAACACATTTTCTCGATGTGTATTACATCAAGATTATGATGAATTAGATTAGTGTACCAATAGGATAACTCCCAAAAGATACTTTTCTTCATCTAGTTATGTTCTTTATCAAATCTAGCTATGTTTTGATTGCCACATTTTATTCTAAAATGTGATATCAGGTAGGGTAGACACTCAAATCAACATTTCATCACCAAATAATCGAGGAGGTGGTAAGTCGTTCACAATGACTCCTTTTTTGAATTTATCCCTTTATTTTCTATAGGGATGGTATGTTTTCAGGTAGGAATTGATGATGACAATCAAAATATGACTTCTTCTTTCCACTCTCCAGTACAAATGACTTAGTATACTCCATACAATAAGGATAAATAACCTTCCAGGAGTACTCTATCCAGACAATATAGCATAAGCCAAAAAATCATTGATTATCCATATAAGTGCCGCCCTCATCTAGGAGTTTCATTTTCTAGATGCATCATAAGTATTAATCCCAATGCTCCATAACATTTTCAACTTATCTATTAAGGGCCTTAAGAACACATCTAGATGCTTGTCTGGATTCCTTGGGCCTAAAACAACGATAGTCAAAAACATATATGGATTCTTCGTGCACATTTCAAGAGGCAAATTATATACAATAACAATTATCGGCCAACATGAATCTAAAGTATAAAATTGCCTAAAAGGATTGAATCCATCTGTACATAAACCAATTCGCACATTTCGCAAATCTAATGCAAATGATAGGTGAGTGTGACTAAGTGCTTCTATATCTCACCATCATCAGGATGTGCCATATATCTATTTCTACAACGATTAGAAGCATGTCATGTCATGTGGTAGGAAGTTTTTGGTGACATATAAAGTCGTTGAAGTCCTGACGTCAGTGGTAAGTAACCAATGCCTTATAAGGTATATCTTTCTATCTATGAGAACTTGATATTCTTAATTTATACTGAGGGTGACCACACACAGAATAGGTCATCCTTATAACATGATATTTTTTCATATTTTTTTATAGTACAACATACAACTATTAACACAAACATCTACCTTTCCATAACCAAGCCCAAGTTTTGCCACCATCTTCTCGTCCTATAAAAATTGCTTGCCAATTTCTCTTCTGATAACATATTCCTCGTTATAGAAAGATACATCATAGCAACTCTTGCTCATGTTAAACTCTGATTTGTAATTTAATAACTATGACATATTTGATAATTTTGTGTGCTTCTTACAACCTCCCACAGTGGCTCATCAGCATCATTTAGCAAATTATAGAATTTTGCAGCCTCTGCATTTGGCTGTTCATATTCAAAGCTCCTTTCATCAAACCCACCATTATGCCATCAAATTCAGGACCTAATGCATCTATCACCATGCTTTATATGAATTTGCATTGTCCATTGGAGGTACATCATTATTTTCATTTGATAATTGCCCTACATAGGATTCTCCATAAGCATCCCATATGGTGCATCCCCCTATGAATCCTTTTTTATATAGATGGATGGTAACATCATCCCGATTATGGAAGAGTAAATTTATACACTTTAAGCACAGACACCTAATTTTGTCTCTTTAGGTAAATATGGATTGTGAAAATGTAGAATCAAGAAATTATTTTATCCTCACTTTAAATTCATCACTAACATATCTATCATTGTTAAGTCGACGATACATCCAACTACAATCAGTACGCATAAGTTTTGCATTAATATCAATCTATATTAATATATTATAATTAACATTATTAGTATTTATTCACATCAAATATAAAAAAATAAAAAATAAAAAAATTGATGAACATCCAAAATAAATAGTAAAATTCATGAGTATAATTAATTGACAAGTGCTGAATAGAAATTTGATAAAATAAATTAAATAAAAATAAAAAAATGCATGTTATGCTTTTCTGCTATGCTTCGCATGCCGTAGCCCACCCCCAGCCCACTGCCATCCTCCCGCTCCCCCAACTCGCCGCCGCCCTCACTTCCCCTCCCCCCCCTGTCCCCTCACCTTCCCCCTCCCCCTCTTCCCTCTTCTCTCCCTCTTCCTTCCTTGCCATCCTCCGTCTCCTCCTCTCCCTCCACCCCATTGACGACCTCCTCAATCCCCCCCAACCCACCACCGTCCTCCCCCTCCCAAGCCCCGCCCTCCACTTTCTCTCCTCCTCTTCCATCTTCTCTCTCTCTCTTCCTTCCTTGCCCTCTGCATCTCCTTCTCTCCCTCTACCCCATCGGCGGCCTCCCCAACCCTCCCCCAACCAACCACCACCCTCCCCCTCTTTGCCTCCTCCTTATGTTCTTTTCTCACCCTCTAACTCCTCTCCCTCCTACCACCGACGGCCTCCCCCCCCCACAACCCACCAGCCTTTCACCCACCCTCCAATCTCCTTAGGTGCTCTCCTTCGCCACAAATCATGTTCAAAAAAAATAAAATGAAAAGAGAACAAGAGAAAGGGAGAGGAATGATCAATCCATATTTATCTTCCCTCTTTCCTTCCTTCCCATTAATTTTTTCTATCACAAATTGATTACAAATTTGTAACGGATTTGTGATGATTTTTTATGTCGAATATAACCATTACAAACCCGTCACTGAAAGTAATAAAAAATTTATATTTCTTTTCTGTCATAAATCCGTTATAAATTTGTGATGGATTTGTGATGGTTTTTTATGTCGAATATATCTGTCACAAATCCATCACTAAAAATAATAATAAAAAAAATTTATCAAAAATTTTTACAAATTTATGATAGATTTTTTATGTCGGATATAACCATCACAAATCTATTACTAAAAGTAATAGAAAATCTATATTTTTTTCTATCACAGATCCATCATAAATTTATGATGGAATTGTGATGATTTTTTGTTGGATATATCTATCATAAATCCATCATTGAAAGCTTTCAAAAATCTGTATATTTTTTTGCATCATAAATTTGTGATGGATCAATTAGTGACAGATACTTCTATCATAATTCCATCTCTGAAGGTCTAAAAAAATTATTTTACTTTTCCATCATAGATCTGTTACAAATCTGTCATAATTTGTGATAGAATTTTTTTGTCACAAATATTCTATCATTGATGCCCTGTTTTCTTATAGTGCATGTATATTCACAGAAAGTCATATGTATTGTTCAGGATGTGATATGTATTCACAAAAAATTATATTAGAAAATCATATATATTGTTCAGGATGTCATAAATATACAGAAAGTCATATATATGATTCAAGACGTCACATATATTCATGAAAATTATACAAGGCATCAGAAAGTAATAATATTATTTCTTCTTTGTTCTATGAAGAAAAAATATTTTCGTCACTAAAACTTAGAGAAAAAAATTGAGTGGTATTCAATATCTGTCACATCTAAGTATGCTATGTATCTCAATATTATTGGATAGTATGCTCCTATTACACTGCATACGATCTACAAAGACTTTCTCATATATATATATATAGAGAGAGAGAGAGAGCAATTACTAGATTTTAGCATGTTTAATACACATAGCTCATTAATGTTCAGCCTTTATTTGGTGATAAGATCATTCAAAACTAGCTCAGCCAAGTAAACTGCATTAGAAAAAAAAAATTGATTAGAAGTAATTTTATGTAGAAATATTACCAACTTTCAATAATATTTTTAAATAAATAATTTAGATAATAATATTTTTTTAATCTATTTGTTGGTCATTTATGGTTCATTTATAGAAACACTACCAATATTAGCTATTTAGAATATTGAAATATATTTATATGAGTTAATAAATATTTTTAATTAATTACACATATATTAAAAATATATTTATTATAACAAAAATATTTATTTATATATTAATTTGAAATATATTTGGTATATAAATAAATATATCAATTGTTAATAAATCTAATGTTATATTTAGTGATAATTAATCATTAATTATATACTAATAATTATATTTATTAGTAGATATATTAATATATTAAATATATTGATGTTATAAATATTAATCAATATATTAATAGCTTTATAATATATTAATATAATATGTAATATAATTGTATTCATTATATTGATGTAATTAATACAATATAAATTAGGATATTTTCATCAAAAAAATGATATTTTCAGATGACGACCACTTGTAATTCGATATAAAAAAAATACCACATTTCTTGTGGTATTTATTTTATCTTCTCTCTCAAAAAATAGACATGGGATCCGCTATTTATTTTACCATCTCTCTTCATCCACTTTTCATATCAATCAAGATAATTTGATATAAGATTTATTTTTTTATACTAGATTATCTCGGATCAAATGGGTCTTAAAGTTTAAATCATAAGCAAGCCCCAATTGAATCTCAACATAATTCAATAATCAAACTCATGGAAGTTTAGTTCAATTATGGGACAAAGTGGGGTCATGAAAACTCAAAACCAATGTTGCAAGCATCACTGAAGCTCCGCCCGATTACCTTTGTATATGATGAGACAAGGCTGAGCAAGTTGGTTCTTGGCTTAGCGTAGCTCATCTCAACTCCCACTTAGCGATTGGCCTTGGACAAGGCAGACCATTTCTAGTAATGAGACAAGGCTGAGCAACTTGCTACTTTCTTACAGTCTAGACATTATCATCAAATAAGATGCTCCAACATCAAAGAACTTCTTTGTCATTCTAGAGCACATCCACTAGCGAGTTTGCTTATTCATAGGCAAACATAATAATGTAAATTGGAAGTTTTGCTTCTACGAAGTTTACGAAATATTTCAAGGAAACAAATCTAATTTTGCCTTGGTTGGGGCGATTGATTAAAGCATCATTCAGCTGTTTAGGATCAAAATCAAGCGCAGCTTAGGTGCCACGGTTGGATACGGTTTAGAGTTTAGTCATAATTAGGGGCATTTTTTTCCTGCCACACTTGACTCTAGGACCAGGATGTGGTCATATTGTTAGATTATTTTGATAAGCTATACTTGGGTTCAGAAAAGGGGCAAAGGCTATACTTGGGCCAAATCTATGCTTGGACATGCCTCTCATAATTTCGTGTGCTAAGGTCCCAAGATTGTCATCTAATCCGAGCGTGGGATGATCATAATCCAGTGAAAGCCCAGCCTATTACCATCCAACATAATCCCTGTGCTCTTGCACAAAGATTACGCTAATTTTCTAATTTTTTTCCCCTTCTCTGAAGTGAAGAGTTACCCGCATGTAATTAATTATCCAATTTTAGAAGCTTGTAATGCATCATTGAAGAATCAAATCAAGAACCAGATTTCTAAGCAGAAAAATGTGATCACTAGCTAAGACAAGCTCCCGTTCGGAAGCTTCAAAATTGACGGTGAATACGAAGCCAAATCTGTCCAGAATCAAAATGGCATTATTCTATCACAATGCTTAAGAAAATATTTTGAAAGAAATTGATCCCTCCTAACATGCATATCGATTATTAAAGGAGTCATTTTATGTACCTCCTTCGGCGTTGCAGTGGTATGAGTTGCTTATTGTTTGAGGCCAACACCATAGCAAATTATATATTCGGCAACAAACCAGCAAGTAGGCAATCAAAACTTATATTTTATAAGGCTAGCAACCCTTTTGCATATGCTATTTGAAGTTGCAAATTTGCTGAGTTCTGATACATTTATATTTTTGAGGAAAGAGTTCGGGAGTGCAACACGTTTTTATTAAGAAAATAATAGGATGCAAAGTAAAAGCTTGGAAATGTTATCAGCATGTTATGATCCTCAATTTGGAAGACCAATGAAGCTAGAGAATAAATGGATCATAAAGCAGACGAGTGGTTATTGATTAGACCAGATCCACCAGCTTAGCAGTGGACCAATGCAATCATGAGCCAACATGCACCAACATGGACAAAAAAAAAAAAGGGAAAAGAATGTGATACATGGGTCTCTTGGTATGGGTCCTCAGTTGGACTGGCCTATTAGCTCAATGATGGAACTAATTCAACTAAGTGAATTTTTTGTGCACCACAGGTGGTGTAGAAAATCCGATATAGAGTGCATCGTCTCGTCCGATTGATCCACATAGTCATCATTTTTCAACGTACATTTAATGTCTGTAGGTCGATTTTTTTTTTAAAAATTTTGTACGATGAAAATACTTTTATTTTTTAAAAAAAATTATGACATCCTATGATGTAATATAGCCCAGGATGTCATAATATGACCTAAGATATCATAATATAAGAGAGGTATTTTTGTCCAACTATTTTCTAACACGTATTTAATACCTACAAATCGATTTTTTCATTTAAAAATTTTAAATAATAAAAATATTTTTGTTCTTTGAAAAAATTATGACATCCTGTGCATATTATGAACACAAGATGTCAAATATGGCATAGAATGTCATATTTTTTTCAAAAGATAGAAATATTTTCATCATATAAAATTTTTAAATAAAAAAATTGATTTACAGATATTAAATATATATTGAAAAGTAATGACTACATGGATCAATCGGACTATACGTTGCAGTCACGTTAAATTTTTTATACCGCCCGGTGCATAAAGAATTTTGCATTCAACTGAACCTGAAATAAAGACGTGGCACCAGCATCAACGATGAACACATTTCCCGACAGAGTCTGACGAGACATGAATCAGATGGTGGACTAATGATGCCAGTGCAGAATTAGATGTGAATGGTGTTTTGAAAAATTATGATCATCCCAGGTTTTAATACGGATTTACCGGGACCTATGATCATCCCAGGGTCCGCTGGCCGCGTCGGGACAATCCCCGGAAATATGGCCGTCCGTTTATCGTTTTTGCCACCAGAAATGTTTCATTGCGTCAGATCACACGTTTGATTCCACAGCATCCTTTTGGAAATGGTTGGCGCAAAAATGTGATTTGAATTTTTAACTCCACGTCGTGGCCCCACAGGGGCATACTGCCGCACTGCGCACCAGTATATGCCAGGTGCTGACCGACTACTGAGACATCGGACAAAGGTAGGAACGTCTTGCCAGGAGAGAATACATACTGGATTCATCGACATTGCAGAATCCCAGCCAGATGCCGAAAACTTTTGAAGTTATACTAACGTACAAATTCTTGCCGACTACTGCTCTAACGAGTTGCTTTAAATTTATCATCAAAAAAAGAGTTGCTTTAAATTCAGCTACTAGAATGGCAGGTCATGTGCTCAAGTTTTACAAGAGCTACCTCTCTGTTTTTAGATCTCCCTTTCCTTATTTGATTTCCAAAGTTCTTTGAGGGGAATGTACAGTCTATGTAATTATCTCCTATGCTTCATACTTGCTATCTGTTTGTATTCCTATGTTGTAATCATACTGGTGTATGATCTATGAAGCAGTCACTCCTTTTGTTTATCAAAAAAAAAAAAAAAAAACCGTAGTTCTTTAAGGAGCCATGGATTTGTAATAGTCTAATAGTTCTAAGAAATAAAACTAATTTCAAGAACGTGATAATGCAATGCTAGTTGTATGATTACGGAGTAATTATGCTAAGACTCAAAGGTAGCGAGTGAAATAAAATTGAATCTATTAGATGGCAGACAATTAGTAAATAAAGATTGCTAACGAAAGAAAAACAAAATGATTAGAGCATAGTTACTAACATAAATTCAAGCTTGCATCTTGATATATCTCAGATTCGATCCAGCCGACGTGGCACATCTGATCAATCGAAGTCTGACACAAATTCATCACAATGTCCTAACCTCAACCAACTAGCTCCTACCACATAGTCGATTTGAGAACGTGAAAATGTCTAAATCTTCCTTTACTTGACGATAGCTGTTCCATAATGATGGAACAATCTCTTTAACTATGAGATCCATATCTCATTATATCTCCTAAATATATAAGCGATTATCCTCAACAAACTCCCTCACACGTCCCATGATCCTAATCATGATGGGCTCCAACCTCACTTATATAAATCATGCCCTGAGGCCCTCTAGATAAGTCCAATCGAGTCTTTGAAACCCAAAGAGAGCTCTCTCGAAATTAAACCAAGTCTAGATGTCAAAGTCTCTAGTGAGTATATAGTAGAATAGAATCTTTCACTCTCTTTCTTCCTCACAGACTTAAGATATCTTTCTCCCTTTTACTTTGCCTTATTCCTCAGAGGACCTCTCTATTCCACCGAATAGACTGACTTAAACATCAGATAATCTCCCATCTAAAAATCCATGGCAAGAGGACTTCTTCGATTTGTGGTATTTCAAGGTGCTCTTTTGAGGTTGGAGTGAAGATCTAACCCTCTCTAATCACATTACAATCTTGGACCAGCTTTCTAGATTCTTGAATCACCATCCTCGCTCTCCAACCTCCTAATTGGCTCTCCAAATCATCAACCTGAGCCAATCCTCGATGGCAATAGATATAAACTCAATTTAACAATCACAATATTTTAGGTTTAACTTTTTTCATGCACTTATTTGAGGTTGTTTACCTAGGAAAGGGGACAAGTTTGAACGCGTTTCAAAGACCGATGCTTGTAAATGTGCTAGAACACTTTGATTTTGGGGCTCAATAGCCTTCAAGTTTATTCAAGCTCAATTCATTGAACAACTCAGCTGGGCTTGAACATGTCTCCTCAAGCATGTTCAGCCTCGATTTCAATACCCACTTTCGTATAATTGATCAAGTCTTAAAAGTCTTATTACCTAGCTCAATTGTTATCTTATATATGCGTGTGAACTTGCTTCATTCTCTATCTTGTGAGCTCATTTTTTTGAGGATAAAAAAATTTATCCAGAAATCTATATTTTTTTAGATAAATATTTTTCAAACAATATTTAGATAAAAAAATAATTTATATATATTCTTTTATGTATTAAAAAATATATTGAGAATATATTATCCATATTCTTTTGCATTACTAATTTTCTAGATCAGTTGCTAAGATCTATCTATATTTCCTACAGTATCCTTTATTATATAAATATTATTATATAATATAATATATTATAATATATTTTATTTTATTTTATTATTATAATATATTATAATAATATACTATAATATATTATATTAATATCTCATATTATTATATTATATTATATTATTATAATAATATATTATATATATTATATTATATTATGTTAACATCTTATGTTAATATAGTATACTATAATATATTATATTAGGTTAACATCTTATGTTAATAAATATAATATATTATTATATATAATAATATATTATATTATTATATTATTATTATAGTTTATATTATTATAATATATTATTTAAATATTATATATAATAATATTATATTATAATTAAGATATATTAAAATAAACTAAAAATATTATTTTTTCTGTTAATGAGAAAATGATTTAGCCATCCTTATATGGATAAGATTTTTTTCTATTTCATGAGTAAATACTATCTATTGGAAGATAACTTTTTATTTTAAAAAATATGAGAATATGGATAAATTGATCGATGAGAAAATTGATCAACTTTTTCATGATATTTCTCTACAAAAGAACGTGCTGATCTTTTTATTTTACTCCTGTGTCACCAAACTCTCCGTGCTTGCTTGATGGCATGGTCACCGGAAGTCACCTTTGCAAACTTGCATGCAATCGGAAACGAGAGTGCTGGAGTCAATGGAATCAAAATGGAGGGGGATAGCCTGATTTATGGTCAGAAAATCCAATAATATGCGTCTCACCTTTAATTTAGATTGACCGCCTCCAGTAGACTAAAAGGTCAATTGGACAGTCATGATTTGCTTTTGCTACAAACATTCTGGATGCTGAAATAGATTTTTTTAACCAAAAATTTTTCAGCAAAACTTCTTTTCTATCATTTACATGAGAACAAGATCGCAAAAATAGAGAAGAATTAGTAGTGGGTCCACTTCATTTCTCACCATAAAATCAATCAAATTCCTAGCCTTGAAAAGCAAATTTTAATTTGCAACTCAATAGTCCAACTAAGACAGCTCAGCTCATTTTGTAGGTACAAAGCTCGATCAAAGTACCAGAATTAGGTATTAGGAAGTGATTTACACATATCTACATATGTATAAATTGTATGTAATTACCATTATATAGTTATTTGTATATAAACTTTTATGCAATTTTTCAATGAATTCTTGCTAGCTCACCAACACTGGTGTATTTTTTTTACATATCAATCTTAAAGAACTTTTTGGTTACAATATCTGGCATTTTCATGATCTAGGATAACCCTTGGACTCTTACTCAAAGATCATGTTAACTTTCAAATTTTCCCATTCTCTCCAATGGAGAGATACGCACGTTCAACTAATCTGATTTTAGATTTTTGAAATGCATCATCCAAGAATCGGATCAAGAAACTGGTTTCCAAGCAGAAAAGTTTGATCAACACAAAGCTTCAAAAATTTCAGTGAATACGTAGTTTAAGTCCGTCCAGAATTAAAATCATCATCACAATGCTTAAGAAATTATTTTGATAGAAATTGATCCCTGCTGGCATGAATATTGATAATTAAAGGAGTCATTTCTGTACCCCGAGCAGTGCTGTTAGTTGCTTAATGTTTAAGGCCTGCAACAATAACAGAGTATATGAACTCCAGTGACAAACCAGGAATTACACGAGCAGAATTATATTTTATAACGCTAGCAACCACCTTGCAAATAGTCTTTGAAACTTTATTTGCTCCTCTTGGATACATTGTCTATTTTACGAAGGAAAGAGTTCGGGAACCCAACCCACTTTTATCAAGAAAATTAAGGGATACAGGGGAAATAGAAGCTTGCAAATATCATCAGAGTACTATGATCCTCACTTTGGAAGAGCAATATATGAAGCTGGAGAATAAATGGATCATAGAGAAGAGAAGAGGGGGACACCAGGCAACGTAGCACCAGCATCAACGATGAACACATTGCCCGACACATATTCTGATGAATCATGGATCAGATACCGGACCAGCGACGTCAGTGCTGGATCCGATGTGCCCGTTGTTTTCAAGGGAACAGTCTTCTTGGTCACTTTGTCAAGCCAGTCTTTCACCATGAGGCCCTTTGTTATCTCGGATTTAAATATTCCAGGACTTATAGAGTTCACTCTAATATTATGCACTCCAAGCTCCAAAGCCATAACCTGTTAGTTACAATTAAAAAGAAAAGGAAGGAAAAACGATATAGTTATTTTGAAGCTTAATTTCAGAAGAATAAGGACTAAAAACATCTGAAGCAATTTAAGTAGTAAAAATCTGCCTGGTAAACCTGGGACTAAAATCTTAGAATTTGAACTATTTGAATGTAAAATTCTTCATTTACGATATCAAAGTTGGACAAAAAGCTTTTTTTTTTTTTTTTTAGTGGTTGACTAAAAGCTATTATTACTCAGAGAAACAGACGCCAAAGTTACCCTGGTAAGCGCGTTAACCGCTGTTTTTGATACAGAGTAGGCAAGATTTCCAGGTAATTGCCCACGTTCAAGACCATTGATCGATGAGATGTTGATTACTGATCCTTTCTGCTTGGTGTCGCGCATCCGTTTGCAGACATGTTTGGATACTAGCCATAAGCCAGTCAGATTTGTGGCCATAAGGGCGTTCCATTCCTCTTCAGGCCACTCCAGTGGAGAATATATACCACCTGAGACACACGCGCAGAGTTCGATTCAGAAAATGGCAATAACCAAAGAAAAAGAGTGCTAATGGACAATCTGCGATTATCTGGGCATCAGGCAAAATTAAATCAAGAAAATGGCCATAACCAAGGAAGAAGACTCTTTCATTTGACTTGCAGATGGAACCACTATAAAGAAGTCCGTGGAAGTTGATATGTCAAAACTGTATCAGGAAATTACATCACATAAAACAGAACATCGATAAATTATATGTCACAGTGGATGAGAGAATTCGGTTCTGCTAATTTTTTCTTTAAAAGTTCCATTCATTTGATCAATTTTTTCAAATTATAGAAGACATCTTTTATCTCATCGGTTGGATCAGTCCACCTGATATGGTCTGATGGCTAGTCTTTGACCTATTTCAGCACCATCAATCAAAGGAAATCGACAGCCAATATATATTGAGTTCTAAATAATTCTGTTACCGCTATTCCCCAAATTATGATTCCGTATGAAGTTTCACTGAAGTTTGACAGCAAATAAATACTTCACATAGGGAATTTGGCAAAATAACTCTTATTTAAACATCACCAACTTCCTACCAAAAAAAAAAAAAACATCACCAACCACCACCTAAAAACGACAGAACAAGAACTCAAATATCAAGATTACCTCGGATTCCGGCGTTGTTAACCAGAGCATCGATCCGGCCGAAGGCATCCCACGCCTTCTGCACCGAAGCCTCTATCACGGAGCTCTGGGCGCTGACATCGAGCTCGATGGCCACAGCTTGGACGACGGAGGGCTCTGGATTGAATGAAGACAAAGACAGCGGTCCAAAGCTATTTATCTCGTCGCATAGGGATTTCAGCCGGTCGGTCCGCCTCGCGGCCGCGACAATCTTGCAGCCAGCCCTGGCGAGGTCAAGGGAGAGTTCCCGGCCAATGCCGGAGGAGGCACCCGTGACCATCACCACCTTCCCTTCCAATCTCCTCCACGGCTGATCCATCCCTTTCTCCGCAATTATTAATCTCTCCACCACCTTGCTCCTTAGCTTACCGCGCGATTCTTCTCTATCGCTTCTTCTCGATGGCTATAGCGGTATATGGCGAGTCGGCCTTATATAGGACCAGGTGACCTCAAAAGGCAAAACGTGGTACACAACGTTCCTGATGCGCGCATACATATATTATGAGTCCTACGACGGATCTGCCGGTCACTTTGTTGAAGATGTACACGGATGGATAAGATGGATTGATGGAGGGGACAAGGACGGCAGATAAGGCGCCCGTATAAATAATTTATGGTCGAGGAGAAGGATGGCGTCGACCGGGATATTATTAACTATGGTCAGGGAGCTAAGAAAAACAGACGACGGGGATGGCGTCGCCACTCGAAAGGTTCGATTGCGTCAGCTCACACGTTTTACTCCACATCATTTTTGGGAGATGGTAGGTGCAAAATATGATTTGAACTCTGCGTCTCAATACCATGGCCTGAAGCGGGCACACTACTGCACAGCTCACTAAAAGCATGCCAAGAAACCAAAGTAAGGAGGCACCGAAAGACTGTGAGCAATGTCTGATCGGAAAATCATGACCGTCAACGGCAGGTGCCAAACCGAATGTGCGCTCTTTCGACGGAGGGGCGCCCACGGTAACGCGACATTTCCTTGAAACTAGCTCAAGAAGGGAACATGGGTGGGTGGATAACCGGTTAGGGTGTATTTGGGCCCACGAGAATCGCATAATCTGCACAAATCGGCCGAACAGCAAGGAAATCAGAGATTGCTCGGCGGGCAAGCTCTTTGTGCCGGCACCCACCGAACGGACGACGTTATCCAACGGCGACAGATTGTGCCGGTTCAAATGTTTCGGTCCAGTTGATTGCTCGCAGGGGCGGCGGAACGAGAGAAGCGACAACACGAGGGGTGGGGTAGAGTGGGAATTCAATTATATATCATATATGTAAGTACCATTGAATAGTACTTTTATTCAATTTTCTATTAGATTTTGCTATTTATTTATAATTTTTATGTTATTTATAATTCCATCGATACTAGGTCATACGTTAATTGGCTTTGAGCTAAAATTCGCTCAAATTACTACGAAATTGCGGCCAGTTTTCAAGATTTGGTGACCAAAGACTGATTCAAGCGACGTCATGATAGTTAGAGTCATACTCTCTCCATGAGAAACTATAAATACTCTTATACCCCTATGGGGGGGAATTGCTATGAGAAATAAGGTTGGTTGATCACATGTTTACCTATTATTTCGAGATAAAACTCTAGTTATGACTAGTATAGTAGGGTTCAAACTTTAGCAATGAGATATTATTGTCATATTGCTAAAAAGAGATATTATGTGCATCATGATATTCGGATCTAGTTGAACCTACCTAGCTAGATATCATTAAACTTGCATTCTGACTCATCCCAGCCTCACCTAGTAAATGATTTTGGCTGGATTTAAAATTAGTGATGTTATTCATTTTAAATTACTTTGTGATTTATCATTCAGTTTATTTGTGGTCCCACTACTTGATTAGCCTTCTAGGGTTACAATGGCATCATGACATGGGAAAAAGGATGGTAAAGGAAAAATTGCTGCAATATTATTCACATTGTTCCTAAAAAATGTGTGATATAATTTTTGGTGCGAAGTAAGTAGAGGTTTGATCTTTGATTTGTGGCCAAAATGTCTTCTATTTTTTTTTCTCTCTCTTCTTCTTTTTCTTTTTTCATCCGAATAACTGAAATCCAAAATCAAACCCAAACATTTTAAAAACTCAAAATTTATGAATATTTTGGTAATACAAGAGAAATAATCTTATTACCACCTGCCCTACAACCCTAGATTCTCACAAAAAAAAGGTGAAAAAAATGAAAAGAAAGGAAACCACATGCAACAATAGTCTTACTGTAGTTAGCCATTTATTCCAAAGTGGCGGGCCCATATATAACACCGTAAACTTGTCTCTGAACATAGACCATAAATTGCTTCTTACCCAAAAAAAGATTCACATATATTTTAAATGTCATCAAATTTGAAAGGAGCATTGGTCCAACGTTCAAATGTTGGGTATTGTTAAAAATAAAAATTTTAAAAAAATAAGACCACTGCTACTCTTCTCTCAACTCCCTGATCCTACTGCCAATCAGAACAGACAAGAAGAAAATTGGTGTAAAGTGGAGCCGGATCATTTAGCACTTTGCAAATGTATTGGATGATGTCTAGTTAGGACATCACCTCTCAAATTTTTTCGGTACTGCTCGATGCAGCAGAAAGAAAGAAAACAAAAATAATCAAAATACGTGAATCAACCACAAAATGGCTCGCCTCATAGGGCATGCAAACTTTACTATGAAAAAAAAAAATTATAAGAGAAGATCTCATCTCAACCCTCATACACCCAATTTCTCCCTCACAGAAAGTTTCCATCACAAAAGCTCTCTCTCTTGGAAGACCCTTAATCCCTGAAGTGACCGACATCCGCTGTCCAGGAGCCTCCTGCTCCTCTCTCAGCGACGCGCTCCTTTCTCTCCTCACGGGTTCCGTACGGCACGAACACAGCGAAAACCAGACCACCCCCGCTTCTCTGTGAGGCACAGACCTTTTAAAGGCCTTAAACACTTAACTAGATGTTGATTAGGAGTCCTAAACCAAGCCAAATCAAGCCCCAAGCCGTTGATCAAGACCAAAACTCCCTGGACCGTCCAATCGTGATCAGTCTACGAAATAGTACTGTGGACCGTGAGAAACACCTGGAAATGCCCAGGCGATCCATGCGGTCCGCCATGGACCGCCCGGTCCATGGTGGACCGGGGTACAGGCCAGGCCCCAATGATGCCTGGGCTTGGGCCAGCCCGCGCGCGCGGGCCTGGGCCACGCCCGCACCGGGTACCTGGGCCCGAGCCGCGCCTAGCGCGTTCGCGGGTGGACTGGGCTGTGCGCCCGCCTACTGGGCCCCGCTCCACCGCCTACGGCCGCACCGCCGCCGCTCCGCCGGCCGTCAGCAGTCATCCGCCACCTCGAATCTCGTACAAGCTTCAAAAGCTTGTATCTCCTCCATCCGAGCTCCTTTTGGGGTGATCTTATCTCGTTAGACTCCGTTTTTCACCGCGAACCTCGCTGTGGGCTCAATATGGATCGAATCTCGAGATATCAAATTTTAACAATCTCTACTTGACTCGATATTCGACCTCTTCCTAACTCTGAGAGCTTCTAATCTCCTCTCCCCATGCCTAAGGCAATCACCTACTGACATGGATGGGCAAACATGAGAGTCGAGCCAGGCCGCTCGATCCCATCTCCGTCGTATGCTTGCTCTTCCTAACCTGTGGTCTACTCGAGGCATCGTCCAACGGCAATAGAATCTCACCTTGCGACGTCGCCTCTCATCCTCTCGAGTCTCCTATCTCATGCCCGATCCACCTCCACCTGGAGCTCCACCTCACTCTGGGCTCCACCAGGCTCCTAAGCTCTACCTCGTACTGGGCTCCACCTGGCTTTCGAAGCTCCACCTCGCACTGGCTCCCTACCAGTAATAATGTCCTCTTCTCCCCTTCTTTCCCTCTAGCACAATCCTATCGCGTGAAAGCACCTTCAGGATTCCTCCACCAGCTACCATCCTGTAGTCTCTCGAATCCAGTCTGCTCAGTGAAATAAGATTCTGCCTGAAAATGAATATGTATCGGACCTCCCCCAATCTCCTCACTGTACTATCATGTGTCCTTCAACTGATCATCCAATGCCTCTGATGCACAGCTCGATCCATCTGGCAAATATACAGTGCCTTCACTATTCTCAAGAGTCAAACTGCTCCTCTCTGCAACATATATGATAGGGGCATGCAGAATCTAATATCCACTGCTGGGAAGAAGTAGATACCTCGTCAGATATCTCCAGGACATCTCCATCTGAATCGTTGTCGGCCGTCGCCACAGCAGCCACCGTCCATTTTTAAGTTGAGGGCAATCTCGGCTAGATGCCCCAACTCCTCACACCAGTAACACCTGATTTTGCTCAAGTCCCTCCTGGACTTGGACCGTCCTCGTTGCGATCTCCTGTCGCTCCGTCTACCGTCTTCTGCTCCTTCAAAACCACCAAAACTTAGCTACCATCACTTGAGCTCGAAGCAGGGTTCTCCCTCCTAGAACCTCATTCTGGAGTATCACCACGGTGACCTCATCCATCTTGATGGTGCTCTTTCCCACTAGAAGAGTAGTCACAAAGACTCGTACGAAGATGAAAGCGACGCTAGCAAAACCAGCACCCTGATCTTCTCCTTAACATTCTCGTTAACGTTGAGGAGATCGATGAGGATCTTCTGGAAGTGGCTTAGATGCTCCTGCACGTCTGTCCCTCAGCCATCCACAGCTAGTAAAACTACCTCCAGAGGAAAAGAGTGTTGGTAGAGATTTGCCATGTATAACTCCTCGAGCTTCGGCCACAGCACTGTCAGAGAAGTCTCGCTCAGCACATGGATCACCTCATCTATCAGGTACATGCGGATGGTACTCACCGCCTGCATCTGTAGTCGTTTTCCAATCTCGCACCTCAATGGTGGTCGGCTTCTTAAGAGAGCATCGATCAACTCTTGTTGGATGAGCACGTCCTTCACCCTTGCTTGCACAAGAAAAATTGCTCTTACCATCAAATTTGTTGATCTCCATCTTGATTGATCATGTCTTCTCCATCTTCAGTCTTGCTCACCACCACTGCAATCTGCATCCTTGTACCGCCTTGCTCTGATACCACTTATTGGATGGATGTTTGGCTAGGATACCACCTCCCAGGACCTTTTTGGTACTGCGCGATGCAGCAGAAAGAAAAAAAAATAAAATAAAAAATAATCAAATACGTGGATCAGCCATAAAAGGACTCGCCTCTACGGGGCATGCAAACTTCATTATGAAAAAAAAATTTATAAGAGGAGATCTCACCCTCAACCCTCGTACACCCAATTTTTCCTCACAGAAAGTTCCCCTCACAAAAGTTCTCTCTCTTCGAAGATCCCCCTGAACCCCTGAAGTGACTAGCGTCCACTATCCAGGAGCCTCCTGTTCCTTCTCTCTCAACGACGCGTGCTCTTTTCTCTCCTCACAAGCTCCGTACAGCGTGTACACAGCGAAAACCAGACCACCCCACTTCTCTGTGAGGCACAGGCCTTTTAAAGGCCTTAAACACTCAATTAGATGTTGATTAGGAGTCCTAAATCAAGCCAAATCAAGCCCCAAACCGTTGGATCAAGATCGGAATTCTCTGGGCCGTCCGATCGTGATCGATCCACAGAATAGTATCGTAAACTGCGAGAAATGCCTGAGAAACACCCAGGCAGTCCACGCGGTCCACCATGGATCGCCCGGTCCATGATGGACCAGGGTACAGGCCAAGCCCAGCGGCGCCTGGGCCGGCCGTGCGGCGCGGCCTGGGCCGCGTCCGCACCAGGAGCCTAGGCCTGGGCCGCGCCCCGCACGTGGGTTGGGCCGTGCGCCCGTCATGCGCCTAGCCGCGCTCCGTCGCCAACGGCCGCACCACCGCCACTCCGCTGGCCCGCCGCCGCCGCCGGTCCTGCCGGCCGTCGCCGGTCCTCCACTGTCTCGGATCTCGTGCAAGCTTCAAAAGCTCGTATCTCCTCCATCCGAGCTCCGTTTGAGGTGAACTTGATCTCGTTGGACTCCGTTTTTCACCGTGAAGCTCGTTGTGGGCTCAATGTAGATCGAATCTCGAGACGTCAAATCCTAACAAAATATCATTTCAACATGAACGAGTGAACAGAAAGTTTAGCAATATCAATATAATTGATAGCTATCTTCAGCCAACTAAAGTTGTCAACCATCAGCGTGCGGGTTTGGGTTGCACCTTTTGTGTGAAAAAATGATTCATCTTCTTTTGTGATGTCAAGCGTTAGATCATATAATAATCATGAATGAAAAAAAAATTTAGAGTGTTTGGAGATCTACACGAGATGCGATCCAATAAAGAAGATCATGTCGGGAATCGGATACACAGCAAAAATGATTTTTTTTTAAATTCTTGATATGCAATAACTATTGAAAACATGAAATCCAATCCCATAATTCAAAATTACCTTGATGCATTCAATCAAACATAAACATATAGCATATAAATGAGAGATCAGAAATGATATACCAAATATGAAGATCCGAGTTGCCCGATAATGGGTATCCTTGAGGCATCTAAGTGTATGCCTCCAACGGTGATCTATATGAATCTCGATCTAGGGCTCTCATCCATCTGGATTCACCAAATTTTTTTTTCAAAAAAATCTGCAGCTCCTCCTTATCTTGTATCACCAACTCTTGATGTTTTCTTATCTTCTTTCATCCCTCTCTTTGACATGAAATCCTCTCATTTTTAACCCTCTTGTTGTCTAACAATTGGACTTTTTCCTGTCCAACATTTGGACCTTTTCTTGTCCAACATTTGGACCTTAGAAATCCACACCTAAGCTCCATGTAATCAGCCCTTTTTCAACCCAAATCTTGACTTAAAAATAAGCCATGGACAGGTTCAAACTCACACCAAACCGTCCAATATTTGGACATCCAAACCAGTGGCTGAAAATTATTTTTGGCATGAAGTATGGAGGAGTTATTCTCTCAAAAAACTTTTCTCCATCGCCGTACATTTTCTGGCCGTGAAGACCCTCCTCACATGGAGCAAATGGGCGTAGAATTTTATGTATGAGACATCAAATGTCTTAATGTAGAGAGCCTTATTTCCAACTCTTGGATGTTATTTAAAGCCACCAAACCGCGTCCAACTCTTGGACGTCAGAGCCAAAAGGGCGCGTGGGGTTTATGGGATAAGATTCTATCTTACATGAATTCTTTCACGTTAGATTATGTTGGTACTGATAATTTATTCAATTATTAATAATTTAAAGTGAATCTATCAGATTACTGTGTTTAGTATGCTTTTTGGATGACAATCCAGATTACTTTGATAATCCAGATTATCTCTCAGAGGTAATCTGGATTGCCTTAAGAGAAGTGACTATCCAGATTACCATTTGTTTGACAATGCTGTAAAAAAATTTTAGATAAAATTATCCTTCAAAAAAAAATCATACAAAATCCATCCCTCCACCCCCTTCCCGACGGCTCTCACCCTCCCCTTATTATATATAATAATATGATATAATATATTATAATATAATATACTATTATTATATTTTTATAGTAACTATATTGTATTACAATAATATAGTATATGATAATATATTATAATATGTATTATATGAATCTTATTATATATAACAATAAATTATATTGTATTATACTATATTATTATATTATATTATATTACATCATTATTATATTATTATATTATTACAATATTATATTACTATATATTATTTGATTATTATTATAATATATTATAATAATATATATTTATTATATTAATATCTTATATTAATATAATATAGTATATAATATAATATTATTATATATAATAATATAGTATATTATATTATATTATAATAATTTATCATTATATAATCATATGTTATTATATATTATATTAATATATTGTAATATATATTATATAAAATTATTCTATATAATAATATATTATTATATTGTTACATTATTATATTATAATATATTTAATATAATATAGAATATTATAATATATTATAATAATATCTTTATTAATATATATAATATATAATATAATATTATTATATATAATAATATAGTATAATATATTATATTAAAATAATATAATATATTATATTATAATAGTTTATTATAATATTATAATATAATATTACAATATACTATATTAAAATATATTATATTATATTAATTATATAAATATCATTAATATTATATTACTATATATTATTATTATATATTATAATAATATATATTATATTATATTAATATAATATAGCATATGATATAATATTATTATATATAATAATATATTATATTATATTATATTAATGTATTATTATATTATCATAAATATTATATATTGATATATATTATAATGTATATTATATAAATATTATTCTATATAATAATATATTAACTATATTATTATACTATTATATTATAATATATTATAAGAATATCTTTTATTAATATAACATAATATATAATATAATATTATTATATATAATAATATAGTATAATATATTATATTATATATTATTAAAATAAAATAATATATTATATTATATTATAATAGTTTATTATAATATCATAATGTAATATTATAATATAATATAATATAATATTATTATTATAAGATTAAGAAGATATTTTAAGAATTTGATTTCATATTATCGATAATCTGATTGTCATATCAAATATGTCAATCAAAATTTTCAGTAATTTTACTGTAATATTATCTACATGTGCTAAACAAAGTAATCAACATTACTGACAATTTAATGGTGATAATTTATCTTGAAGGCAATCCAGATTACCTTCCAAGATTGCCTAACGATGCACCAAACGCAACCTAAGGGTGTTTTATAGGTGCACAACTCTTGATGCTAGCGTGGAGTCCCTGTTTCTTGAATGCCCTTTAAAATACCAAAAGCAGATATTTAAGATGGAGTGGGGAGTCTTCCTTATGTCCAACTCTTGGACTTCTTCACGTGGATTTTCAAAAAGAATGCACCCTTCCCTTGAAATTAAGGCCGGCAAAATATGACCCAACCTGCCAATCCGATCCGTATTCGACTCGTCATAAATAGATTTGGATTTAGGCTAATGAGTTTGGATCATAAACGGATCAACCCGTTTAATCCGTTCAATAAATGGGTCGGATTTGAATTTTAGATATCTGATCCATTTAACCCATTTAATATTTAGGTCGGATTGAGTCAGATAATCCATTTAGCTTATTTAACCTATTTTTGACCCATTTAATCCGACCTGTTTAATCTGTTTAATCTATTTAAGATCCCGTTTAATTACCATTTAACCTGACCCGTTTAATCTGTTTAATCTGTTTAACCTAATTTGATCTATTTAATAAATGAATTAAATGGGTCGGATCGAGTTATCTGTTTAATAAACAAGTCGGGTTTATGTTTGAATTTTTGACTCATTTAATAAACAGGTCGGGTTTGGATTGACGATTTTCTGGCCTGACCTGATTATGACCTGACCCGATCCGATTGCCACCCCTACTTGAAATCCTTTTACGCAAGGATAGAAAAAATTAAATGGCGTGGAGGGAATTTAAGAAGTCATGGTCTCCTTCTTAAATGAATGGATAAGAAGGGATTAAGGCGAGAGGAATTATGACGCCACCTAATGAATATATGAAACTACTTTCACATAAAAACATCAAGGGGACAAAGCGTGGAGAACTCTTTCTTCACTTAAATTCCTCTCATGCATCCAACATTTGGATGCCCTCAATTCAAGGAGTAATGGATCCAATTCATAATAAACCATTGAACCATTTAAAGGTAATTAAGAGTCCAATTAGATTTGGTCTTTGACTAATCAAAGCTCAATTCTACAAATGAATCCAAATAGATTAGGGATATGGGTTTAAACACGTGCTAGCATGCTTTACCCAAACCCATTTAGGATTAAATTCTGAATTAATTAGGTTCAACAAGACCTAATCAAAAGTTCTAAACCAATCTCTATTGTGTGTGACCCATTCGGTTCCACATTTAGCCAGCAGTAGATCCAGGTTCAAGTGCACCTAATCCAATTAGGTCCAAGATACTTTGAACCCAAATGTATCAATTAATTAGAACATTTTCTAACTAAATTTTTGAATTAAACTCTTTAATTCATTAGAAGCCACAAGTCAAGATTGGCATCTAACAACGTGATATGACTGTCCAGAAGATGTGAAATTTGATGGAATACCAAAAATACCCTTCCATGGAGAGTTATCGTACAATTCAATCTTTCAATCACACAATATTCCAGACAGACCATGGGCATGAAATCATGTCAAGCCCAAATACCTATCAATATGTATCTCGATCTGATGATGATGACTTGGTTGATGAACTAATAGAAACTCTTTCTAATGTTCATTCCTGCTCAGACCAGAGACTCTCTAAATCATCATCCTATGAGACCATATAGGATATTCTCTCCTCTTATAAGGAGTGACCGATTCTTTGTTAACCAATTACAACCTTCATGCATACTTCATCAAATCCAAAACATCTTACATAAGTCTCAAAGAGTCATACTAGGAAATGAACCAAAGTAGGGATCTATATACATAAGATACCATGGTGATCTCAGGTCTAAGAATTACTTGCACCACTCCTACTGGAGAACCATCTTTTGATATGTTGATAAGGCTTCATCAGATGTTCTTCCTGTAGATCAATTTATCCTTGTATCAGTGTCACCGTACAAGTGATTGTAAGATCTATCATCCTTTCCTTCGAACATACATAGGATGTACCAGTCTTACCGGTATCATCGATCTCCGACTCGATGATCTTATAACTGAAAATATTTCAGACTGAGGCTATTAAGGTTTTAGGTCTTACTGGCATGATCTCATCATGGTCCTAAAACTATTGTCCTAATCTATGAAGTTCGTCATAATTATAATAATATGATACAGCAAATGACGAAATAAAATACCTCATAAATATAAAATAACCAATATCATGGATATGAGTAGGAAGAAAATATAGAATAGTTCCATCGCATCATCCATGCGATTGGTTTATAGGATACTATTCTTTCAAATCAATCATTCTTTTGTACAAAAGATACAACCCAAACCCTTAGTAAGAGCACCAAAATTAATATAACTAATATATCCCAGAAGACATGCATATGTCATAGTATATAGAAGATGAGGGCTAGTTTTTTTTTTTTTTTTTTTTTTTGGTGAGGAATGACGAGGGCTGGTTGGAGTCATTTTGAAGTACACAAAGATTTCACTGCTGCCAAGCCTCTCTTTTCTTGAGCATGCCAAGTGGATGAATAGCAATTCTGGCCTCAATGTCATGGCTACAAGTCTAAAAACTCATAGCCCCATTCCTTCTATGGAAACAAATGATGCCATTAAACAGAAAAAAGAAGTGCACTATTCCGAAACCCACATTCCTCTGAAAAGAACAAGAAACCAATCTCTCTCTCTGGAGGCCTCTTTAGTCATTTTGATACGCATGCTTTAATTTATGTAAGATGTGACAAAAATCTAGCTTCGATAAAAGATGCAAAGTTTATACCAAGACATGGGAAAGGGTCAAAGCTTATGATACTTGTAGCTTTTCAGTTAGGGCGCTAATGCAATAAACTTTGAACCGAAGCAATTAAAGAGGCTAGGCTGGTGGTGCTATAGGATTCCATTACTGATCAATCTCCATCACCTTTTCCTTTTTATGTAAAGTGCCACAAATGCCATAGCCTAGAATAAAAATTATTAGTAAAAGGTTGAAAAGATTTTTGATAATCTCATGATTTCATGTTTTAATATCGAAAAGGATGATCACCATTCCACAATTAATTGATATCTCTTTTTAAGTAAATCAATAAGTTAGATAATATAATTAAATTAATAAAACTATCGGTACATTGATCTCTCTTATATGAAGAACAAACGTGATATAAATTTTAGTAATTATACTTGTTCCTAGGTATGTACACGTAAGATAAGCCTCTTATGCAGCATGTTATTAATCAACAAAAAAGCATTGATAAATACAAGCCTCTGATCTTTTAGATACCGAAGAAAGGATTTTAAACAATTTATATTCTAGGTTTTAAGCCTCATCTTTATCTCTCTCAAAAAAAAAAACCAAAAAAGCTTAAAGTAAAAAAAAAATTGCTGCCTAAACTTCATTTCGAGAGAGAGAGAGAAGAAGAAGTGGTTAGTATTGAGCTTAGGAAGATGAGCTGCTTTTTCCCTACTTTAGGTACGTAATCATGGGTACCTTTCAAAAGAATCTCAAACCTAGAAAGTTGGACGTTTGGGACTGCTTTGCAGATGATATTTGACTTAAGAAAATACTGGAATAAATAAGGACGATAGGTCACGATTTTCCATGTGATTGGTAGATCTCTGGTACAGATATAAAGTCGTTTAGGGTTCACCTATTATCAGCACTCCTGTTGCTTTGTTTCCTCTGTTCTAGAGATTCTCTTCACATATGCTAATGTCAGAGAAGCCACACCAACCTTCTTCTCCTTCCCAACCATCCTCAGGACACCGATCTAGAACCTTTAAAATAATGCCATCATCTACGCTAATTAACTAGGGGAAAGGGTCATCTCTCATTATGAAGCAAAGCCAAAGTTACATACATTCTATATATATATCTGATAAGGTAGTTCATTTACAATATCACGACTTAATTCTAATCATGTTGCAATTAGAACATAATTAATAGCGGCCACCTACATAATTTTGCACCCTTGATGGTACAAGACAGTTAAATTAGCTGTCTTTAGATTCACAAAAATGTTCAGGATTAAGGCTTAATCTTTCCCTAATTAAAGAGGATCTATAATGAGTTAACAAGCTAGAGATGACAGGCAATAAACATATGGATGAAGAAGCCAACCTACGCTTTCAGAAGAAGGGCACTTCTGTTATTTGGTTCCACTGGAATGGCATTTGTGTGGCCTAACTTGTTTAAAATGTCACTGGGGGTCACAAACTGAGGTGCTGGACCTCATGGCTCACCAATCCCATCTAAATTCCCTGCACTCTCTCAATGATTTCGCAGTGAAATCACCATACCCAAGTTCAACCTCTAGCAAGATAAAAACCCTGCTTCAATCCTATGTCTTTCCACACGTGTGCCATGTCTTCCAAGCCATCATCAAGGCCAAGTCCATGGTCATGGAGCTTCTCAACAAGAAGAATAGCATGGCCGCCAACTACACCATCAAGCTAAGGAGGAAGAAAAATAATAAGCTCCTTAGTTCCATTAGGATGCATTTCAACTGGTCCTCTTCACATATCACACCCATGCCAGAGCCTGCAAGCATGGAGGTCTTCGGCACTAGTCGCATGTACTACGACTCGACGTGGAACTCGATAATTTCTACCGAGGAGGGCGATGAAGACATGGAGCCGCCACTCTCTGGGTACCTTCATTGGCTTGAGGAGAAGAATTCTGAGGCTTCAGTGAGGGATGATGATGGGAGTGAGATTGACCAGCTTGCTGAGAAGTTCATCGCGAGCTGCCATGAGAAATTTAGGTTGGAGAAGCAGGAGTCTTATAGGAGGTACCAAGAGATGCTTGCTAGAAGCATGTGAAGAGTGATAAATGTAGTGTGGCAGTCTTAGTCTTTGAGCTTTTGGTGGTGATAGAGTAAAATAGGTGATGTGGGTTGAGCTGTGTGTTACTTGTCCTTACTCTGTCGTTCTTCTTAGTTTACATATGGGCTGTGAAAACCGTAGAGTTGATGACAATTTGGAGGTCCTACAGTCTGATTAGAGATGCCACAAGTCCAGCTGTTGCATGTTGAAAGTTCTTCAATCTCATGTTAGATGACGATTGGCATCTCTTCCAACTGAGATCAATACAAAGCATTCTCTCTGTGTGTGTGTGTGTGTGTGCACATACATATCTATGTATCTACCTCTGCCCCTTTCTCTCTTTCTCATTTTAGATGCTGTTTATTTTCCCCTAAACTTGTCAAATTCAATTCTGGGAGCATATAGGCTTTCAAGGTTAAAAATGATTCTTCATTCATGAATTAAAAGTTAATCACTTTAAGAATGGGTAAAATGTGAGGTGAACAATTATCCGAGAATGAGGTACGGATAAAACCTTGTGCAATTCGATAATATACATTTATCAAGCATGAAATTTCCCATATGTTTTTGCAAGATCAGATCATAATGAAGTATTAAACTACAATGGATGAGCTGGTATGGGTTGCAATAATTAGCGCAGGTAGAAGATATTATACTTTAGGGTTCTGAGTTACAGTCCCAGTTTAATGTTACCAACTTGTTCCGTCTTTTTTCTTTATGAGAAACTGTGAGAGAGAATATATGAAAGAGTCTTTGATCAGTTCTCACACTAGACAAATTCATAGCCATCCATCTATTTGATTGTCTGGTAAAATACAAATCCAGATAAACCAGATAACAGCAGAATTTGTTCAGAATAACTATGACTTGATATTTTATGCTCCAGTGTGAAACTAACCATGTAAGCATGAGGTTACTATTTTTGCTCCTTCATGACCAAAGATATTACCTCTTACAAATAAACAGTGATATGCAGGAAGCAAGCTTCTGATTGTGGAAACATCTACTCTTGTAATAGCTAACTCACATTGATTAAAAGTCGGGGAACTTAACAGACTAATGGGGCTTCCTAGGCTCCATTGGATTCCCAAATTAAACATTTTAGAGGCACACAAATGATGGTTCCATTGGCATTGATAGAATTGGTCAATCATTGGCCTCGACCAACCTATGTTTCAGGGGCCGTTCATACCCAATTAATACCTGTGCTTTAGAATTTGTCCTGTTTCGGATAGTTATTGGCCCGTAAAATTCCTTTTTTTTTTTTTTTCTTCCTTTTTTTTAAAAAAAATGGACCATATCTTTTCTATGTCATATCAATATCATTGTACTGCTTTGCTACTTTTTTTTTTTTTTTTTTTGAGAATATATTTCTTTGCTGCTAGGGCTGGAATGGTACTAGTTCTTGAAAGGTAACCCAGTCAAGAAATGCTTTTCCAGTCTTCACTTCGGGGAGAGGGAGGGAGTGGGAGAGTGAAACGTCCACCAAGATGCTTCTTTTGTTTGTCTTTTTTAATGATGTCCTTTATGCCAAACGGAATCACTGCTTTCCTAGTATTGAGAGATTTAGCAGGAGCTTGTTGGCTTCTTTGTGCTGCCTGGGCCTCCTTTTTTTTTCTTGCCTTTAGATTGGCTTGTATAAGAGAGCAATAGGTGCTTCTGAACTTTGCTGAAATGGATTCCCTTGGCGAAAGGAAGGATTTGTCTCAGGCATCTCTGCAGCTCAGGCTAGATGAGGGTTGTTGGGTTAATGTGGACTATTATTAAGAACTTCTTCATGCTACGCACTGGCCCTTGATCAGTTTGTTATTCCCAGGGGCTGTTGCTTGAGCTGCATGCAGCATAAGCTATAATACAACTCCAGTAATTGTAGGCAATCTAGCTGCAGGGCTCCAAAGCCCCTTGTGTATATGGTACTAGTGGGGGAGGTGGGGGCTAGAGGCATTGGGTGGAGGGCCTGGCAGGAGAGGGAGACAAGGATGGAAGAAATGAAGCTAAGGCAAGAGGCATGGGAGGTGAAGGGGATGGCAATGGGTAGATAGTGGAGGTGGGCTAGATAGGGTCAGTAGTCGAAGCTGAGGATGGATGCAGTCGAGGATGGAACGTTAAATCAGTATGGTATATGATGCATAAGAACATTTGTTTGATAGCTATCCATCTTCTGATGACAGCCGTCAACCATTCTATTAGGTTCTATCGTGCAAATTGCATACCATAGAGAATCCGTGCTCAATAATGCAACAAAAGTCCGAGGGGCATTTTCGAAAACACAAACAAGCTAGAGGCTATACAACTCGTCCGTGCCTATCTTGGTGGTGGGTTGAGCTGCAACTGGCTACATGTAACCTCCAAAATGCAGTGGAGACCGAGGAAGCCTAATAGGAGGCTGGGCCATGCATGCAGGTTGTACTGCAGGAGGCTTGAGCTAGAGGAGTCCAAAAAGGAACTACATATTCCTCCATGGAATTGGTGGATTTGAAAAACTAATTTATGCTCCTAGGTTGCCTCAAGTGGACTGGAGGCTTGTCTTGGTAGTCAAATCCTTCAACTTAATAGCATAGATTCTCGATTCAATTCTTCTATAATATTTTTCTTAAAATCTAGATGCATAAAATTATATTACATGTAAATATATCTCCTTAAAAATATAAGAATAAACTTATATTATAGTGCAAAGATTGTACCTTGGTCCATTTGAGATGAAGTGTTAAATTTGAAACTTCGGAATTGTTTTTCCAAATATTTGTTCTCAACATAAATAAAAAAGGGCGCATGTGGATAATTTGAAGTGTCGAATGAGATCGAGTTATTGGCGGGCTTTTGAATGCAAAGAAACCAGGCGAGAAAAAACAAAAACCACTTTATTCAATGAGTTTAACTTAATGCAAACTCTTTGTTTATATAGCTTGATGGACTAAGTAGATACTTGGATCAAGCATGTGGAATATAGAAGAGAAATGAAAGAGGAAGACAGAAGAAAACACTTTATCCATCTTACAAATTACTTGAACAGATATTAGCATGGATAAAGGCAACCCACACCATGTAACTTTCCTAATTTTAATTTTGGAAATTGTCAGGTTGTAGGTTTTTTTTTTTTTTGGTGAGACCGATTTCATCCGTACCAATCTAACGAAAAAACATCTGTGTGAATCTAAAAAATAAAATATATAAAAATTTAATCGAAACGTCCAACATAATAGTCTGCAAATAATTCAAGTAGCTTTAACCGTCCACTTGGTTCCAGGCTCGCTGAGGTAGGCTGTTGTATTGACATGATGAATCCACACCCAAAATCTTGATTCCCGACATGTTGCATCTACATCATGATCTATCTGCATCCTGGCCTTCCTATAACTCTAAACTAGGGCTAAAAATGGGCCGGGTCAGATCGGGCAGACCCCAGCCCGAGCCCCATCCAAAATTTTTTATTGGGCTTCAGATCGGACTTAGGCCCGAAAATTTTTAAAAGACCTAGGCTTGAGCCCAACCTGAGCTCGAATCTAAGTCGGACCGAACAGATTGGGCCAGCCCACCGCTAACATCACTCCCGATTCTCTATTAAAAAATTAAAAAAAAAAATCTAAAGCCCTATAAGCCCTAAACCATTACGGTGGCTAACCACGACGATGCCCGCTAGGTCTCCAGTGATGACGATGACCTCCTGGCCCCTGGAGCTCGAGCTTAGTTTGGGTGGCGCCATTAATTTCGGTAAAGATGAAGCCTGTCTCAAGGGCGTGGGCATGGGCGGTGAGAAGCCAGGCAACAGCGACTGCGGTCGAGACTGGCGTGGGCAGCAAACCGGCCGCAGCCTCACCGACACTGTCGAAGAGCTTGTCGGACTCTCTAAGAAAGATCGAGGCGGTCGAGGGATAATGAGCAGTGAGGCTTGGGAGCGGCGGTTGGAGGGAGACAAAACTTGGGAGCAATAGTTGAGACTCAAGAGAGCGATGGTCAGAGGGAGACTAGGGCTTAGGAGTAGCGGTCGGAGGGAGACGAGGGCTTAGGAGTGACAGTCGAGGCCCGAGGGAGCGGCGATCCGAGGGAGAACGGGCACGATGGAGGCGGACCTGTGAAAAAGAGAGACCTACGGGAGATTGGAAGGGGAAGCCTGATGCCACTGAAAATCGAGAGGAGAGGACGGCGAAGATCGATAGCCGGCGGGAGAGCAGGGAGGATCGGGAGTGAGGATGGCAATGGTCGACGAACGGGACTAGGGCTCTTCGAGATGAGACCTCGATGGAAAAATCGGGACACGAAAGGAGATTGATGGAATGGAATGTTGGATAGAAACCTTAAAATTTGGGCTCATAATCGCGCTAAAATTCGGGTTCGGGCCCGAGCCGGGCCAAAAATAAGTCCGAGCCCAGCTGAAAGTAAAACGGATCCTATTTTTTTGGTCCGAGTCCGATCAGAATGGTTTCAGACTGACCCAAAATCCGATCCAAGCCGACCCGGCCCGATGGGCCTCGGATCGGCCCGAGTCCACTTCCCGCCCTACTCCAAACCGCCTGCCGTATCGTTCCAAAAGACTAGTCAAAACCTAAAGTGGGCTTGGATTGGATGCACTAGCCCATGTACTGGGCTGAACTTGAAAGCATTGGGTTGGATTGAATGCGCTAACCCATGCAGTGGCCTAACTTGAAACCATGGCGCATATAATAAACGGACTGCCGACTGGCTACGTTGTTGGAATATTTAGGCTGATCTCAAATTATGATTTTAGAAGAAGAAGACATGCTCTTGAGTACGGACGCGGGTGTGTGCAAAGAGTGCATACTTCACCCTTTTTTTTGCCGGAGCTGCAGGGAGCTTAGGGCCATCCTATCCCATTGCGTACCCATTTCCTTTATGATTAAGAAATAAATGGGCCACTCTTGCAAATTCGTTTAGGGCCTATTTGTGTGATCCAATAGAATTGGGCTGGAATTCCTGCTGGATTCAGGGTGTTCAGCCTCTTTGGGCATGGCTACTTTTTTTTTTTTTTTTTTTTTGTTTTTGATTAAAAAAGGGAGGCTATGATTGTCACCGGTTGGGCATGGCTAATATTGACCGAATAACCCAAACGAGGAGAAATTATTGCATGCACTAGGTGCAAGTGAACCGAGGCAAATCCTAGAGCATATGCACAGTGGAAAGCGCGTAATTGGGATCGGTGAAATACAAGGGTTGTGCGGCGTGTTATCCACCGTGGGATTTGTGCGGTCCAATTGCCCTGGATGCATGCAATACGGAGGCCCAAACAAGAATGGATGTTTGGTAATAAGAGTGCGTACCAATAAATATAGAGGAAGAGGCGGAGGCTGGTCAGTTTTGCCCGAGCAATCTTTCACGGTCTTAAATCAGGCCATGTCAAGATTATTTTTTCGGAAAAGTTTAGCCCCACCCATGAACAACTTTGATCCACGACCTACCTGAAGCGGGATAAAACCCACCACCAATACTCAAGAAAGTGAAAAGATGGAGATTAAGGTTGAACAAATAACTGAAATCCGAAAAAATCTATCTATTCCGATCCATATGAAACTGAATCCATATGAAACTGAACTTGAATCAGATTGTGATTCGCAAAAAATTCAGTTAATTACGGTCAGATTCGGTTTCTGCATTTTAACCCATATAAAATCGAATCTAATCGATCGATATAGTATTTTTAATACTTAGGCTATTTGGAGAATTAGATATTGATAATTATGACATATTATGTACTAATTTATGGATGTTATGAAATTATTATATCGCAGTTTCTATATAAATTGAATGGTATATTGGTTTGTAATATTTAAAATTAATATTGGATCAACATTGAAGTCCAAACCGATACAATCGATCTGAATCTTCTGCAAACTGTTAACTTCGATTTCAAATAGTTTATATATGATAAATGATCGAAAGTGAGTTGGATTTTTTCAATCTGATTGAGTCTGATCGAATTAATTTTTTTTCTCAATCCGATCCAATCCAATCCATGATCAATCTTAATAGAGATGCGGCATGGTACCACGAACTAGACATAACACCGGTGCACAACCTATAATTGGCGGTTGATAGGTGTTCTGGCTGGATAGTTTCCTATATAATTCAGGTCCCGCTTACTAAATGTACGGTGGACTGTTCCTTGTGGTCCAAATAGGCAAGCAAGAGCCTAAAGAAACGTAAAAGAATTGTTGGACCAAAAGAGTAATACTTTATGTTCCGTATACAGTGCAATAACAGAATACTGTCCAATAACATTGGGGCACATAGCATATTTAGAAGAGACGATATTTAATACCATCTAATTTTTTTTCTTTCTAATTTTCAGTAATAAAAATATTTTTACTCTATACAATAAAAAAAAAATATACTATTATTTTTTAATATCTTGTAATTTTCTGTGAATAGATATGACATTCTGAACTATATATATGATTTATTATATATTTATGATATCTTAAATAATATATATGGATTCTGATACCTTGTATGACTTTCTATGAGTATATATAACATCCTAAACAATATATATGACTTTCTGTGAATATTTATGACGTCCTGAACAACATATATGCTTCTCTAACATCTTATATGACTTCCCATGAGTATATACGGTATCCTGAACAATATATATGACTTCCTGAAAATATATATATGTCGTGATCGAAA
Source organism: Elaeis guineensis (assembly GCF_000442705.2). Taxonomy (NCBI): domain Eukaryota; kingdom Viridiplantae; phylum Streptophyta; class Magnoliopsida; order Arecales; family Arecaceae; genus Elaeis; species Elaeis guineensis. Next base: position 162,065,960 of record NC_025993.2, on the reverse strand, counting down.
TCAGAATCGGAATCGGAATGAAATTTTGAATCCATAGATGAGAATAGGGATTGAGTTCTATGTAAATTGGGCCATTCCATTCTACTTAAAAATCAGAATCAGAATGGGACTCCTCCTAATCAAATGGTTGGAATAGGAATCATCCATTCTCATTCTAATTCCAGACCTCCACTCCCTTAACCAAGCACCTCTTATATTTTCGAATAAAAAGAGGAGTTTTTCAACAAACTGACGGACCATAGCGAGGAGGTGAGAATCTTTGCCATCTCGTCCTTCTGTTAATCAAGTGAACCGAAACGGTGGCCACTTAATTAGATCAACTAAGATCGGGTTCAATGGATAGCCCAGAACTAATAAGATATATGTTTATAAAGAGAAATTCTCTGTGCACCGGTGCGGTGCACAAACAATGCACTGTGCATGATGATTGGCTCACGCATGGGCTGGATAAAAAAAAAAAAATTTCTATATCACTACCGATCCGATGCGTGAATCAATCACTGCATGTGATGCACGCGTTCCACACCGCATGCGGTGCACAAAGAATTTCTCATTTATAAAAGATTTGGATTTGGGTTGGGCTAACCAAAATTCGTGTTCCGCCTGTTTCACGAGGGACTCATTTCGAAGATCTAGCCAGATCCATCAGGCTTAAAATCTAGTTGTCGAAGCGCTTTAGGCTTGAGCAAGCCGAGCGGGCCGTCCAATCTGCGAGCACGTCTAATCGTAGGTAACAGTGGGAAACCTTTCCAATTTGCATGCGTTCTGAAGAGGGCTAGTTTTCAATCGAAGCACTGTTTCGATGAAATAGTAAGCGAAGCAGCCCTGATGTTAGCCCAACAAAACTAACAAAAATTGAATATCAAAAGATGGGCTGGGGAGCTAAATTCAATCCTAATTCAAACTCAGCTTGCTTTCTTAACTAATAATCAGGAAAAAAAAAAAAAAGAGAACATAAAACATATAGGGGGCGTTTGGTAGCATGTAATCCTAATAGGATTATATGTAATTTTACAATAGATAATAAAATTATATTATTTATTTTGTTACTTTCATAAATAATGCTGCATTACATGTAATGCAGTATTATCTCAAAAAGAAGTAATCTAATTACCTCAGAAAAAGGTAATTTGATTACTTAAGGGGAGGTGATTATATGATTATATGTAATCTGACAATCCTGCAATCTTGCAACAAGATAATTTCAGAACTAAAATATCTCCATCAAAATAAATTATGATGAAAATAGAAAAGAAACTAAAATGGATGATGTCACGAAAAATAGTTTGTCTCAAAATTAAGTTGTCCTTCTAGAAAATAGACAATAATCAATAAGTAAGGATGGAGATACTTTGAAAATATTATCTTATATTCTATATAATTTAAATTATATATCAAACACTATAATTTAGAATTTTCTGTAATTTTACAACAATATTACTGTACATATCAAACACTGCAATATATGATTTTTTATAATTTTATCAACTAATCATATTTCCTCTGCAATCATATTACTATAGCAATATTATCTATGTAATGCACCAAATATTATCGTAGTTTAACAACTCGTAATATGCTGATACTTAAAATGCACATCATATGGGCACGAAGTAAGATTAATGCCCCACTGATCACCATTTGGACACCTCACAGCTTACAAGGACATCAGAGCTGTCTTAACATGTGGCAGTAGCATGCATTGCGCAAATGCAAGCAAAATATATATCTAATCTTTTTAAGAACATTTATTGTATTCACATTATTAAATACTAATTTATAATGATCTAAATCTAGATCAAACAGACATTTCTAATCCAAAAATATCAAAATGGATAAGAATAATCAGATTTGAGCTCAAATTCGATCAGATCAAAATCGAACAATGAGAATTATACATCGATAATTCAAATTATTGGATATGATTTACTATCTCAAAATAATTTGTACATCAAAAATTATATTTTTTTAAATTTTTAATCTAATCTTCGATAATAAAAAATATATTTAATTTAAATTTATTAAAATTATCTGATTTTTAACTATTTGATGCATAGATATCGATTTTTAAATTATATAATTTTTTTATGCAAGTAGTTTTGAGATAATAGATCATATCCAATAATTTAGATCGTCGGTATAAAATTTATATTATAAAATTTAATTTTATTAAATATAAATTAAAATTAGATCAATATTATTTTTGTCCGATACTTTTATATATATATATATATATAAAGGGCATGCGGCACCTGATTGTCCGCGTTGAAATCACATGACACCAGACGGGATGATCATCCCAGTGACATCTTTGGCTCCCAATCAGGTACAAGCAGCTGCATGTTTGTTTTTTCAAAAAAAAAAAAAAGGAAAAGGTGCAAATATTGTTGTCAAGAGGGACATCCACTACAATCGGACGATGGTGATTGAAGGATTCATCCCTTAATAAATAATTCATCCAGTGGAGTCGTCGAGTTCACGGATTAAAGGTAAGAGACACTGACGCCCCCGCTTCTCCCTCGCACGTGACCGACGACCGGGCGGTCGTGCCCATACGCGGGGTAGACGGTGGCCTATAAATACCTAGCCATCTTCTACCGGCGTCGCGAAAAGAGGGAAAAAGAGTGGGTAGCGGGGGAAAAGCTCTTTTTGGTTCTTGCGCACCATTTCCATTCTTTTGATCATTGGAAAGGCCTCATATCTCTCCTCTTCCGCAAGAATCAAGGCCCAGACCCCTCCGATCGAGATCTCTGTCGCCTCCAGAGGCTCGAATCTTGAAGGTACGTCTGTCTCCACCTATTAGGGTTTTTTTCTCTTCGTACTGGAGTTCGGAAATGTAGATCCGGGTTATTTTCTTGAATTCTCAGTTATCGTACTGTATTTTGTTGTTCAATTGCAAATCGAGTAGTAGAAGAATGATCTCTGTGTGATTTCTAGTTCATTGAGCTACGAATCCATCAGTAGATAATGGATCTGTAGGTTCCGTGCTTCAAATATGAAGCTGAAGTAGATTTCGGAGTTCGATATGTGGATCATTTTGGGAAAACATTTTCCTGAAATTAGATCTTTATATAAGAACCGGATCCAATCAAAGTCAGTGGATTGTGGCTGGATTGGTTGGGTTTTAGTTAGAATCAGTTGTTTGGATTGTAATTGCTCTACTTCGAAGAGGTGTAGATATTGTAAATCTCGCTGATTTATAGTTCACTTCATGATTTCAGGTCATCTAACAAATATTGCACGCAAGGTTAAGCATATCAAGAAGATCTGCAGTTTGCCAGAATAAGGCACCGATTATAGTGTTAAAACAAAAATTTGAGTCGAGATTAAAGAAATTTTGAACCAGTTTAAGGCTTTTACTTTTAGTTTTCCGATAATATCAATGCTCTGTTGGTCCAAGTGCTTCCGATCGTATTGATTTATTTTGGTTCAATAATCATCACAAAAAAAAAGATCCACCATTTAGCAGAGCAAGGTGTTAATCTGGGTGTTGTAAACAAGATCTGGATTCAAGAAAAAAACCGCATATTCCAAACTTTGCTTTTGTGCTATACACTCTTAATCTGGATCCAGAACTCTTGTGATACTGATTAAAAACCCTTCGAAGGCTTCAAGTTGATAAAGCTTGGATTGTTAAGTTTTGGTTCTGCTCATTTTGATCATGTGGAGGTTCAAGCAGTTCATGCCGAAAGAACAAGCCGGCCTGGAAGGTCGCACAGTTGAGGTTGGCAGTCTGAAAGTCCATGTCCGAAATGTCATAGCGGAAGGGGGATTTTCCTGTGTCTATCTCGCCCGTGATGCTGTAAACTCATTCAAGCAATATGCACTGAAGCACGTGATTTGTCAGGATGGGGAGTCATTGGATCTGGTAATGAAGGAGATTTCAGTGATGAAGCTGCTCAAAGGGCATCCAAATGTTGTCATTCTTGTTGCGCATACGATCCTGGACATGGGTCGGACAAAGGAGGCACTGCTTGTGATGGAGTTCTGTGAGAAGTCATTGGTTACAGTGCTGGAGAACAGAGGGGCAGGCTACTTTGAGGAGAAGAAGATTCTTTTGATTTTCCGAGATGTTTGCAATGCAGTGTTTGCCATGCATTGCCAGTCACCACCCATTGCGCATAGGTATACCATTTTTTGTTGATATCTTGATTTTATGTGTATAATCATTCAGTGGGGCTCTGATACTTTATGTTGCTTCAGCTTGATATTAATGTTTTATGTTCGCTTTTGGTTGGGCAGAAATTGAGGTATACGTTCCTTATTCTAGTGATGTTTGTCCAAATAGGTGCATCAATATCAGTCATATTAACATGCTAACGTTAAAAAGTTTGTAGTCCTTGATTTGCTTTATTGATTTGCTTGTGCTTACAGATGCAATGTCCTTGTATTTTTTTCTTCACTAAAAAGAACATTTAATAGCTAACCATAATGTTCCTGATAACTCATTCTGGATATGAGACTATTCTTCATTATAAGGAGAAACCAGACTTCATTTTCTCACATTCTCTCCTGAGAAGAGAAAGTAGTGCTATCTTTAACTCTGAGACCTGTCATCACATGGGCTTTTGTTGCATTATCCAGAGATCTGAAAGCTGAGAATGTTCTACTTGGAGCTGATGGAGCTTGGAAATTGTGTGACTTTGGTAGCACCTCAACCAATCACAAGTGCTTCAGCCGGCCTGAAGAGATGGGCATTGAAGAAGATAATATCAGAAAGCACACTACCCCCGCATATAGAGCCCCTGAGGTTTGATTTGCAGACTTCTTTTCATGGCTTGACATTGATGTGTACTTGATTCATTTGCTAGAAAAAATGCTAATTTGTTCCATAATTTGTTGGTTGCAGATGTGGGATCTATACAGAAGGGAATTTATCAGTGAGAAAGTAGACATTTGGGTAAGTCCCCCTTTTAAGCCTCTTGTACCATATTGAATAATACCTTTTGACATTTCACAGATAAAGGTTTTCTTTTCTTCTTCATTTGTCCGCTTCACAGTTCAGAGTGTTGTCGATGTCTGATTCAAAGTTTAATGAAAAATATGTTTATGTCAAGTATTTCAGCATTATCACTTAGTAGTATTCAACATTGTGCAACAAGTTGATGTTTGTGGTGAAGCCAAGGGAAATGTACTCTGTATGAACCTATATATAATGATCCTTGATTTTTTGCGTTCCCAGCAAATGGAAACTAGTACTGAAGTGATTTTTTGCTCTGCTGCAGGCTCTTGGATGCCTACTGTACAGAATTTGCTACTTTAAATCTGCATTTGATGGTGAATCAAAGCTTCAAATCCTTAATGGAAATTATCGCATCCCAGAGTTGCCTAAGTACAGTGCTTCCGTGACAAGTCTTCTTAAAGACATGCTTGAAGCCTCTCCAGATGCCAGACCAGACATCACGCAGGCAAGGGCTTTGCTTGATTGCCCATTCATCTCCATGAATCTAGGTTAGTTTTAGATTGTGGCATGTGTGACAGCCCATGAGATGCCAAGCTCACACTCCTCTTTCTGATGCCAAATCATTTATTATAACAGGTATGGTTCCGTGTTAACGAGCTACTGCCAGCAGAGCTGCAGAAGCATTTGCCTGATGGGTCTCCATCTGCATTAAATGTTGACATATGCCCACCTGCATCAGATGTGCAGGATGAAGGTGGGAATATTCCAAACTATCATGCTTATCATTTACATATTTCAGATTTACTTCATTGCATGCTTTAAAAATTTATCAAAGAAAGTTTCGTATTATTGAAGTTTTTAGATCCATGCGGACTCTGCTTGTTGATGTTGGTCATTTGTTAAAAGCAAGAAATATTCCACAAATTATTACTATCTCCCTCGATATAGGTACTAGAAATGGGTTATATATGAATGCGACTTCTGGAGCTAAATGACATAAAGAAGATAGATAATGATAACTTTTCTGATTGCAGTCACATTATATTAAACAGAAAGAAAGAAAAAATCGTTGTCACATTTGCAATAATGTTGAATTTTCTGAAGTTTTAAGTTCTATGTTGACCTGCATCTTTCATAATACTGATGCACTGGATTTGTTTTGGCAGGAGTTCGAGAAAGGACATCAGCAATGCCTCGTAGGAGCCCTCCACCACCACCACCATCAAGAGAACACATTCAAAGTACCTCACGTTCATCAACTTCAAAGGTTGCTGGGGATGGGGACAATTGGGTGCGTTTTGGACTAGCCAGCGTGTTCAAGATTTGCACACTGAAGAGGATAAGGGACCAATATTTGACAAAGAACCAGCCAACAAAATGGCATCCAAGCACAATCGAAGAATACCTGAGAATAGAGCTAGTCCTCCAAAAGAACAGCATCTCCAACGGAGTGTCCATAGGAACTCTCCAGAGAGATTTGACACTGCCCCAGCTGAGGACTTTGAAATAAGATTTTCTCCCGGTGGCTCGGAGCAAGGTTTAGAGAAAACCAGAGTATCTGATCCTGATGGTAAAGCCAGCTTTCAGAACAAGGCATTCAACGCATTTGTGGCTGAGTTTGATACCGGTAAGCACCAGTCTGCAAATGTTGCTAGTAATATTAACAATAAGAGTAGATTAGGGGACAAAGGGTTGGAAGCAGAGTTATTTAGGCTGAAGGAAGAGCTGAAGCAAGTTAACATGGAAAAAGAAGAAATAACATCCAAGTATGAAAAGCTGTCTGCCATTTGCCGCTCCCAGAGGCAGGAGATCCAGGAGCTGAAGCGTACCCTTGCTGCAACAACCTCATCACATGCAGGCAAAGACAGTTCAAAGGCCCAGGCATCTCCTGGAAGCACACAGTCGGATACTCCGGTAATAAATGCTTGGCCTCCCTATAGTTATTGTAATAGCATCTGAATTTCATGTAAACTAATGCAAGTTTCCTATAATGATCATTGTTGCAGCCAAGGGAGAAGATAGGATCAGTGTGGGAGCTCCAACAAGGGATGTTTGCAGATAGCCCTGCAACACCCAGCCCAGATCCCAAGCCCTGGCAGCCTTTTGCTGAAGAGTCAAAGGTGCAGAGCACACCAAAGGGCATTCACCCTAGATCAGTTCGAACAGTTAGGGCAGCCAATGGCAGCAGGGATGATACCAAACAAACCACCACTTATTCCGCCAATGAACCATGGGGCTTTGACGATGATAGTTTCAAGGCAATCCCTTCTGGCTCAGGGGTGTCGGGGACTTCGGTTCAAGGGAATTCCTCACAGCGGTTTGGTGGGGGCGGTGAAACGAAGAAGGCGGAAACCAGCCAGCCAGCTGGATGGGCTGGTTTCTGAAGTGTCCCTATAGACGGAGATTTAATTGTTATTGCTGTAATTTTTATAATTAAACTTTATATACAACTGAGGATGGGGGGTGACACAGATGTCTTGCATCATTTATCCTTGTGCTTTTTGGAAGAAAAAAAAAGGAGCGGAGGAGGGAAATATGGCATCTAGCCCGATTCTGGACGGGAGTTGCCAGGCATTGGTGGGGGCTAGAACAGATGGGAGCCGTTGTTCAGCTCTTGTACCGATCCTGGAGGTCGTCTATTCTATCATGTGTTTTGTAATTGAAGTGGTCCTCATAAATGGTTCTCGTGTCAGTATTAGTTCCATCACAGCTATTTTCATGTGCCACTCGGTGGCATTTTCTTTCATAAATAAATTCCTTCTGCACTCTTCTGCACTCTGTTGGAGTTAAACTTTGTTGTTTTCTGGATAAACCTCGTATTTTACCTTACCTTCGCAGAAGTACCTGTATTAGTCTGCGTGATTCGAGTTGCGTGGCCTGCTCGGGGAGCATTTTATGCTAATGGGACCTGCAATTAAGCGGCTGTTTTTCTTGCTGCCTGCCTGCTCATAAATGAGGGAACGACGATCCAAGCGAAAAGAGGCAATGGGAGATGGGTTTGCTGGCTTGCACTATTAATGCAGAACAAGCTTACCAGGTCTCGAAGCGCTTTCGTTTACCCTTTTTTTCTTCGACCTTTTTTTTTTGAATAAAACCTTTTCCCTCTATCTTTTTTTTGGCACAATTTCCTCTATCTTTAACCATAGACTCTTTCATTTTCTTAAAAAATATATACATACTCTTTTTTATAAATAAAAAAATTAACATCTGATACTGAAATGGAAGTCTCTCGTGCAGCCTTCCTACTTTAACCAGTAAGATATGGACAGCTTTCCAAAAAAAAAAAAAAAAAGTAAATAAATATATTGGCCCTGAGACGGGTTATAAGAAAAAATACATATTATTGGATTACAGCAGGCATTCTATCAAATAGCCATCTTCACCGAGGATGCACTTGCAGTGATCATGCCTCTCTTGGCCATTTGGCTAAGATCAAGTGTAAAACATTTGCGTAAAAGTCTCTCAAATATGTTACCTTTCAATCATTTATTGATGTCCAACAGCAATAGCAGACATTCTCATCTTGCAATAGACGATACACAGAAACACTACACATTACACTGTTGAATTAAGATGCTGATATGGACATGCTCTATTCATATGTCATTATTACAGCAAAATTTTCTGACACTATTATACAATCAGTGCTATTTAGTAGGAGTGTAGAAACTTGCCTCAGGAAGAACAAGACAGCATACACACGCCTGGCCTGTAAGCCCATGCAGGTGGCAAGCGTGCATACTTCTCCATCCCTGGCTGTTCATCATATGGATGTTCGACAAGTTTCAGTAGCCTGCGAACTTCTCCATAGTCGCCTAGTTCAGCAGCATCGATGGCACTTTGGCATAAATAATTCCGTAGAATATACTTTGGGTTAATTGAGTCCATTGCAACCTTTCTTTGTTCTTCTGGGATGCCACTCACGACCAGCTATTTAGAGAGGAGTAAAATCGTCAAAAGAAAAAAAATCGGATTTATGAAATTATTCTTGTACTTCGTGAATGTTCCAGTAATTACAAATTTATAATTGTGCACTCCAATGTAAAAAAAATCCAAAAGCTCCTAGTTGCACCAAAAAAAATATTACTGCTTACCTCAATTACAAATGAATCAGATTTAAAGAAATTCACTACACATTTCCATCGTTAATTGATTATCATATACTGAATTGACTCAATTGTATTCCATTGATGATACTACAATGATTTCCTAGAAAGCAAATTAAGTATGCCTCGTTTCTGGTTTCACACTTCAGAAAAAAATATACGTGAAATAAGAACAAAGACAAGAATGAGGAGAGAGAGAGTATCATGGACCAGCCATACCGCATAGTTATGGCATCAGGAATCAAATATACCTGTCCTCCTTGGTTGTCAATTCCTCTCAAGTTCTACATGCCATTAGTATCTATCAACCTATGCATCCTTTGTTAATTCCAACACTAATATCAAGCTCTTTTCTAAACTTCCACCATTTTTCTTTAAGCAGGCCTCACCAGTGCCTTAATCCTTCAAAATCCAAACTTCCTATATAGAAAGTGAGCACTTCTTTTGTTTGTTGATTTCCACAAAACCATCATGGTCAATCTCCATCTCACTTCCCTATGTCTATGAGTACTAAACTTTGCATAATGTATTCATGTCTCACCTCTTTTCCTATTGTACTACACATGCCCTCAGAATTGAGAGAGAGAGAGAGAGATCACTACAAGAAGAGAGACAGCAAAAGGCATGTGAGCATGAAAAAGAAACCAAGTTATGAGGGTCTAACCTCAACTCTTCATGAGAAAATGTATATATAATCATAGAATAACAAACAAAATATAGGAAAAACCATCGCTCAAAATTACCTCCTCGATATAGGTTTGCACCCAGCTGGTCCATGCTTCTTTTCTCTCCTTGCCAATGTCTAGCAGCACAGCTTTAAGAGGAACAAGCAGCTCATCTTTTGGAATCTTAGGGTCTGCTTTGATGTTAGAAAGCAACCGAAAAAAAATTGTATAGTCAACTTTATCGACAGCCATGTTGTTGAGGAGCTTATTTATCAGTTGCTTGTTGTACTTGGATAGACCAAGTTTTCTTGTCATCACTGACTGGTATTCATCCATGAATTTAATCCCATATCTGTAGTGGCATAAGAACAAGCATCACTGACAACAGACAACATTTTAGATCATGATTGGACAATGAATGCACTATACCTTTCCATTGCATAATTTGCCTCCTCTTTACTAATCAAATGTGCGGCTGATAAAGTTGCAGTAAACTGTGCGATGTTCCACAAGCCAATATCTGGTTGGTTGGCAAAAGAGTACCGCCTTCCTGGGAGGTCCGTGGTATTTGGAGTATAACTTGGATCAAAAGCATCCAAGAAACCAAAAGGTCCATAGTCAATTGTTAGACCCAGCACACTCATGTTGTCTGTGTTCAGCACACCATGGGTGAAGCCAACTCCTTGCCAACTGGCGACCAAGGAAGCAGTACGCTCAGCAACCTCAACTGACCAAGCTGATTTGATCCATAGCAAATACATTAATAATGATTACAATCTTCCAGATGAATTTCCTCTTTTATTTAATAGTACATCACATGTAGAATAAAGAACTTGGCCAACCAAAAATTCAATATGTAGAAGAATATTACCTGCGTACTTGTTAGATGTCAAATCAACTGCTGAAGAACCCTCCTGGCTGACCTCAAAAGATATGTCATTACTTTTGCTCATCTTCTCTAAGTGAGGGAAATGATGGCGGATAGCATAATCTGACAATGCACGAATAATATCAAGGTTTTCGTTTCCCCTAAAGGCATGGATTTGGTAAGTACCAAAACGCAAAAAGGACTGAGCAACCCTGCAAATAATTGCACCCGGTTCCTCCTTAGGATTGCCACTGCGGGGACAACAACCATAGAAAATGAACAGTGATATCTCCAAAGAAAACATAGCTTGCAAAACCATTGAACAAAGTACACAACATTACTAGTGTAGCACACAGAGATTTCACTTAGAATTGAAAAACTATACTTTTTCCCAAGATATAGAAACACAAGCATCTAGAAATGCTCATGTAATCCGATTCCGGTGGTGAAATCATAAGGTTTTCCTATTATTTATGAAAAAAATTTGCTTCTTTTAAGAAAGTTTTCAAAGCCAAGTATTGAACATCCATTTGAATTAATGGAATTCATGCATTTTAAATGCATCCATCATCCATGTGTGGCTGGCACCTCCAGGTGCAACAGTGAAAATTTTCCTTGAAAATCATACCAATGTGATGATACCTAAGCAACAAAAATGTACATAATGGTGCCAAAAAGCAGGTGCAAACAATGCAAAATAATAACATACTCATAAAACATGTCACGAGTAACATTTTTGCCAGTTGTAACAAGGCAAAGCGCACGAGTTGTAGGAATTCCCAGTCCAATCATTGCTTCACTGCATAGGAATTCACGGATGCTACTACGCAAGACTGCAAGGCCATCTGCAAATCGGCTATAAGGAGTCCTCCCGGCACCCTTAAGCTGTAACTCCCACCTTTCAGCTCGAGAATTTAAAAGCTCACCAAGGGTTATTGCACGACCATCCCCTAGCTGACCTGCCCACACACCAAACTGATGCCCACCATAGCATTGAGCATAGGGCAACCTACAGAATATATTTCATCTTCTCTGTTAATGCAGTGTTCCACAGAACACAATATTTAATTAAATTGGGGGACAGAGTTCAGTGAAGGATCAGATTGACAACTAACCCTCCCTTCAAAGGCACTGCTCCAGAAAATATTAGTGGGAAGTCTGGTCTTTCAAATCTGTAAAGCCAAAAACATGTGGATGCAAGTCAAAAGATGTCTTGATTCCAGTAGCTTATAATCCAAGACCTACAGTATTTACAAAAACTATGGTAAGTTGATCAATACAGGAAATAAATTCTGAAATAATCCAAGGTTCCAAAGAAGTTGTTCAAATGCTATGCAGCCAATATATGACATCAAGAAGGGAAAATAATTGTTATCACAGCCAACTAAAACATCCTAACATTACAATGGAAAATAATTTCAATGCAAACAGGTGATCACTTGAATGGAGTGCATGCTTAATGTTATTCACCAAAGCAAAACAACAAGAGATGGCAAGCTCTTTTTCTGTTACTATTACTGAAGAAGTGATAGCGTCCTGCTCATAATTGCATGGATGGAGGCAACACATCCTTTCTATCATTTCATCACCAAAAGAAGAAAATATCAAATAAGTAGAGCTGCCTACTCTTTAGGATCCAAATCAAGCAGCTTGGCAACAGATGCTGACCAAGCTACAAGCTCAGGCTTCCCCACTTCAGCAGATGGTGATACTTTACTGTAACATGCATGTAGCACCTGGAAACCATATGACAGACAAATTCATCACTTTCTAAACAAGAACCATAGTCCATAGTGAATATACATTCATCAGCAATGATAAATTAGAGCCAACCTACAACATCACAACCCATGCATGCTACGATAGAAATGACAATTCTAGTTTCAACAGATTGTAATATCTAATTTTGCAAATTTCTGAGAAGTAAGAGTCATCTAATCATCAACAAGCGTAAATGACGTCATACTTCATAAATAGCATATGTCAAATTTGAAAGCCACTTGCTTATATGTTAAATTATTTTTATCACTTGAGCACAGTCATATGAGGGATCAAGTTCTCTTCTCATGGATTCAAATTCAGAATAGAAGGTTCATACTGGAGAAATTTTCACAAGTTTAATATCAGACAGCACATACATTGACTTCCATCCATATTACCAAGAATCCGTTACATTTACAGTAAATGGATAAGATGCAGAATGCAGTGTGTGTATGCCTGTGTGCACTATGTAAGGGGAAAGCAAATATAGAATTTTGTTTGAACCTTGAGTAATGACATAGTGGTGGTTTACATTGTCATTTTGTGCAATACTTCTATTACAAGGTTACCTGTACATTGTTACAAACTTGCACCAATGACTACCAATCTACAACACCTTATCACAACATATTGCATATATTCATTATGACAAAAGTTGGCAAGTGTTAGTATCGCATCTAATTACTATCCAATTGATGCATTATCCATGCATACAGTATATTATGATTTATCTTAGAATAGTGATCATTGGTTTAAGCTTGTTAACTATTTAAAAACTTTTAACAGTATGCAGAATCAGTAAGTTCTCACTTCAGATTTGAGGTTGTTGACCATGTTTTAGAATTTTGCATCCCGATATAAGCTAGTTTTTGTTAGATCAAGATCCCTAGGAATAGACTTCTTTAAATTGGTTGATACCTATGACTAGATAGCATCCCTCAGTAAATCTTGTGCTTTGCCACACAGATCAGTTGATTATTGTTTCAATGCTCAAAGTGTGTTTACCTCCCAGTGTAAAGAACATAAAGTTAGCCTAGATGCCTTTTTGGAAGTGTGACATAAACTTTCATGGTGATACATACAGTGTTGGTGCGTACCGGACACTAGCAGTTAGCAGCATGGGCAAGTCTGGCAATACTCTAGTACTTGGTACCACTTGACCAAAGGTCGCTCGTAGATTGCAACAAGCTATCAACAATTCATTGTAAGCTGATCAAAGATGACAATGGTTACTTCGGAATGTTCAACCATCTCCATTAACACTGACCATGCACAGAAAAGTAGAGAAAGGATTTAACAATCAGTATTATATTATTCCTTGAGTAGACATAGTCATGTAAACTGCTCTCATGAAAGCATCATTATGTTCCAGAGGTGTTATTCCAGATACATGAAATATTCATAACACAGGTTTTTTCTTTGTAGGACACTCACAACAAAGTTTGCAATTCAGTGAATAAAGCCTCAAAATATTGTAAAATAGCTGCTATACGTCCAGAACTAGTCTCGTTATTGCTCCCCCTTCTGTACATTCATTTGCACCTACTATGGACCGTTAAGTACTAAGCCTCCATGAGAAGTTTGATTCATTTATTTCAGTCATTGCCAGATCATCCTTTTACTTTATTCATGTATACCAATCATAGTCCTTTTGGATAAGCTGAAGACATCCACCACAAGGTGTGTACATGGTTGTTTCCTACTTTCATTTAAGAGGACTTAGCTTTAAGATCAGTATGCCCATACCCAACTGGAAATACTTTAAAAAAAATGAGGCGTTTTGAATTTTATGTCAAAAAAACAGACATATGATATCCATTCTAAAATGCAAACGCAATATTTCCACAACCAGGGTGATTCCTCCAGGTAACTTGGACAATAAAATAGTTAGAAACAAAGAAGGGATAAAGATAGGAAGAAAGTAGCAGCAACATTGATTATCAAAACCACACCTTCCCCTCCTTTCCATAGCCAGAGATATGACAAGAGTTCCAAATAAGACTCCTTATTTAACTAGGACACCTCTAAACTTCCTTCTTAAAAAATAATAAAGAAAAATAGGTGAATAAGTACTTCCTAAAGTTTCCACCGGTATCTAACATGCAATTTTCTAACCACTATCAAAGCATCGCAAGTTTCAAGATTAAGCACTAGGCTGAAGACTTATGGGGCACTAAGAAATGGATATATAAAATGGAAGCAAGAAATCTTTCTGTCTGATAACTGGCTTAAATAACATCTTTATATAATGATTATCAAAAAAGGGGCATGTTCTGCACACATCAAGAAAGATGCACGGGAAGACTTGATTTTGTTCGGAAGACATTGTGCATGGTATATAAGTATTCCAAACGAAACTCTCAACTATAACAAAATTAAGCAGAGATGAAAAATGTACTGCCATTGAGTACCACACATTGCACCAAGGCAATTATGCATCTGAGCATTACATCCGAATTTTGGAATGACCACAAGTGCTTCTCCCAATATAGAAGTTCGATCTGCTTACAGCCTATTCATCACAAAATCATAACAATTTGATAATTGAAGTTGCAATTTTTATGGTATATTATTTTTTTCCTATTTTTTCTTAGAAATAAACTTGTTAAGACTATGCAGGGCTCATTCCCGAGACTTTTAAACTGCATAACCTAATCAACAGAAGTATCTATAATAAAAGCCGGACCTTCCACCCCTAAACGAAAATAAGATTGGTGTAAATCCTTGATCAAATATACCACTGCATCAGAATCTCAGGAACATGTCAAATAAATTAATAAAACTATGTTATGAAAAGTAAATAAAATCAAAAAAAGTACCTCCCGAGGAATTGTATCGGTTCTTGGATCACCAGGAAGCTCTCTGACGAAGGAGTGGTCCCAATTCAGCTCCTCGAGCTTCAATTGAACTTCTTGGCTACTCCCAGCAACCCCCTGGAAATTCCATCGCCTCATCCCGCCCACCCACCAGCGATTCCATCAATCGGGCCGCAGAAGATCCTCCTCCGATATCGCCGGCGAGCCCTCTCCGCAGCAGGAGAGGAGATCTCCCTCCGTCCGCCGGCGGGCAAAGAGGCGTGGATAGTCGTGGAGGAGGAGAAGATGGGATCGAGGAGATGGCGGAGGGGGAGAGGTGGGAAAGGTTGTTGGAGAAGAAAGCGGCGGCAGCGAGGAAGGGAAGGCGAGCGGAACAACGAGACGAGAGATGGCCGAGCATCGCCCCCCTCAACGCTTTGTAGTTTGTAGCGTTGGTGCCGTCTCGGTCTCGCGATTTCTTGAAATGGTCGTTGTTGCGGTGGTCAAAGTTATCAGGGCGTGGGTGCCCGAGGTGGTCCTTCTGTTGCGTCATTCTTGCTGATTCGAACCCCCCCTTTTTTTTTTTTTTTTTCCGTTTTTGGTACATGTTTATTCGAACCGTTTAAAAATGCACTAGTGTTAGTAATATTTATTTTATAAATCTAAGTGATAAATCAAATTGCAAACCAACTTCTGTTCCACTATTTATTTTTACATGCTTGGTACGAACCATGTAGCGCTCCTTTCGTAATTCTTTTATATATATATATATAATCATCTTGGGATCCATCAAATAAAAATAGTATAAAAAACATAACTAATTAGATATCTCCAAAAAAATCTTCCAACCCGAGTTGTATATGAAACCAGAATGAATAAATCTTTACATGATCTTCTATTCTGTTGTCATGCAAACTTTCAAAAGCACAACTCTACTCCTTTACCACAAAAATTTAAAAAAAAAAAGGAAAGCATAACTCTACTTCCAATGGAACTCCAAATTATTTGTTACTAGTTGACCATACGCATTATAGACAAAAAAAATATTATTTTTAATAATTTTAAAAATATATGATAATAAAAAAATAAAAAATATATATATATATAGAGAGAGAGAGAGAGAGAGAGAAAAGTTAGCAATAAACTGGATGGCAATATATGTTAATGATTATATGGAATCTATTATATAAATAAATATGAGAGATGATTCTTTTGGATTGCTGGATACTCATTCTGGTATGCTCATAGATGCATTTATTTTGGATTGATTTAATAATTTTTATT
Organism: Elaeis guineensis; assembly: GCF_000442705.2. Taxonomy (NCBI): domain Eukaryota; kingdom Viridiplantae; phylum Streptophyta; class Magnoliopsida; order Arecales; family Arecaceae; genus Elaeis; species Elaeis guineensis. The sequence goes on along the minus strand of NC_025993.2, from coordinate 162,049,578 downwards.
ATAAAAAAATTGCTAATCGAGACCAATTCTCCATAGGGATGCATCTAAAAAGATGTGGTGAGGTCACACCAATCGTGAACCTAGACACCACCCACATGACCAGCCACACAAGCGAAGTTTGCCCCTGACACCCATGACTATTAACCCCAATATGGAGGAGTAGGAGAGATTTCTCTTAAGACGAAGATCAAAATATGATCTATCGGTCTACAGAGCTAGGCCTAACAAATACAGATTCTGGTTAGTAGCCTATGGGCTCAATCTCTAAATAAAAGAGATAGGGAGGGGACCTTTAGGATAAGCAAGCTCACTCCGTCCTTGATATTTTCTCTCTCTATTATTTTCAAAGCTCTGACTAACTTAAATATCGAAGGATCCTCCGTCGGACCATCTCGACAAGTATAGACTTCCTTTGCAAGTATCCTCCAGCATCGTAGATCTTGACCAGTACCCAGCTCCAGCCACATCGGCACTCCACCAGAGCCTTACAACAATAATTTCAATTTATCAAAAAAAATAATGAATAATAGTCGAAGAAGATAGAGAATCTTCTATATATTTAGTAATTATGAGTTTCTAACAAAATTGTTTTTGAAAATAAATTATAAATGTCAACGATTGGTATCTCAGCTAATTCGCACTGTCTTTTTTAAGTGAGAGCTTTCAAGTTTAAATTAGAGAGATAACTAAAAAAAATATTAAGTTATTGAAAAAGAAAAATAAACTAAGAAGTATTATAGTGGTTATTGTTAGCACAGAGCTCCAATGGGTTGTCGGCTGTGGATCGAAATGTAGCGCATGAATGCTCAAAGGTAAGGAACTTGCAAAACGAAGTCTACTTATCAGAAGTTGTCTGGTGGGGGATCTTTCAATGTTTAAATTAGCCAGAGAAAGGGAATAGTTGAAAAAGCTAAAGAGTGAGAGCTAAAAACTTGTAATCAGAAAAAATTTATCGAATCCTCTTGCTTACCACTTTATATAGGATGGAGAGTGTCATTATTGTGTAACTTCCACCTCTAGAATTTGGAACGTGGAGATCATGACATTTACTGGATGGTTATCTCATTAACCGTCATTAAAATCTAGTAACAGACAATTTGTGGGCGACTATTACGTCCCACGATCGTGAGTAGTTAATACTTTTACCAAATAACCGTCGTCTGATCCTTAGTTCTCCGGAATCAATATAGTCGGTAAAACACCGAGGAAGTCGTTAGTCAGATGTCGATAATATGTCAAACTTAGTCGATCAAATACCAACTTAGTCTCATTTCATCGGTCTAAGTCTACTCATTTGTAAGGTCGCATACTTAGTTGGTGGAGAGATGAGGATAAATATTAATTGGTTAAGTGATGAGGATCTACCCCAACACTTATCCTCCAACTCTTAAGTTTGATCTTGTAACATGATCGGATGAGAGAAGTTAATTGATGTACGGATTTGAGTTGCTTTCTTCGATGAACTTCATTCATTATTATCTCAAAAATTGGCACCCAACCATTCTGCCGTTTTATGAAGCGAGCAGCCATTTTGTCATTTTATAAGATGCACAACGACCCTATCGCTTAGTAAGACGTGCAGCAGTTAATACAGTGAATCATCTGATGCAGGCTTTCATAATGATTATAGAAGATCGGACAGTAGAATAATGATTCTTAAGTATCTCGAGTTAGCTACGTGTCAGCCGATTATTTGTTAGTTTGCTTTCATGCGGATTCAATTTATTTGATGAAATCACAACGGTGGTGTATCGACAAGCCAAGAAAATAATCGATTGAGATTGCGGTCATGTGTCGAAATCTCTCATGACAGCAGAATTTTCTGCGTTAATTGCGACTGTCAAGTGTGCCTATAAATATGGGCCTTCTTCCCTTTCCAGTTTCCTTCTGATTTCGAAGTTTTTGCCTCCAGTCCAACCTTTTCAGCCTCAGTCGTGTGTAGGATTTATCTCCCTGGGGGTATCCTAAGCTTCATCGTCATCAGCTTCTTCACTTTCGTCAGTTTTTCTATCATCGTCAGTTGATTTTTGAGGTCAAACTTCTCTTCCCATCCTTTTCAATTTCTTAGAATTTTTCTTAGGAATGGCTTCATTTGGGAAAGAATCCAAAGATGAGAATGTCGTGGGAGATCAAGATTCTCGAACTCTGACCATCCGGAGGGAGATCGAGGATGTTCCTTAGGATGCTCTCAAGGATGTTGCTTCTTCTCGATAGGACCATTCAGATCTTCAAAAGTTGGATGATCAGCTAACTACTGAGAATTTTGCTAGACCTCTTCACGAGAGGTCCGAGTTGTTTGAGGCTGATATAGAGCAGCTAAGATATCATTATCATATCCTTAGTCAGTATCGTCTGATGGCACCCGACAAAGATGGTCGGGTTGTCCATCTATCGAATGGCTATATTGCCGTCTATGAGAATTTTCTTCATTTGAGATTTCGATATTCTATATATCCTTTTTTTATCAATTTCTTCGAACTTGTATAATGTCGTTCCTGCTCAATTTACCCTCAATTCTATTAGGATTCTTTCTTCTTTTATCATTCTTTGCCACCTCCGTTTTGAACCTAGGATCTCTCTTTTTTGTGCCCTTTTTATCTTGAAGAAATATCCTCAAAAAAGGGGATGGTGGTTCTTCAGTCTCCGATATCGTCGTCAGTTCATTATCGAGCTTCCTTCTTTCATTCATGGATGAAAGAATAAATTCTTTTATGTTAGGATCAACCATCCATGGGACTTTAGTTGGATCTGGACTACTAATTTTTCTCCAAATAAGAATGAAGTAGTCTTTGAAGAAGATCGAAAGCATTAAGACTTACTATTCGATATCCAAGTTCCCACCCAATGGGAGCTCCTCGAGGAGCAGTCGTTGTATGATGCTGGGATAAATCAGACTAATCACTTAGGTAGATTTCATTTCATGAATTTTTTGAGTCTTTTTGTCGATTTTCTTCTTATTCATGAACTGACTTTTTTCATTGACTTGTAGGCATGAGGATTTCGGCAGAGTCCATTCACCGCATCATCAAAAAGAGGCTGGGTTCTAGGCCTAACGAATTTTCTCGAGGTCCATCAAAGAAACCCCGAGAAGGATCCTTCTTCTGGATCCCGAGTACACAACCACCATCACCACCCCAAATTCCTCCACCAAAACAGACTTCACCCACACCACTGGTACTAGTCGTGTCCGCCGAACAAAATGATGATGTCGTCGTAATCAGCGAAGCCCCGACTAGGTTCATCGGTGCGATCCAGGCCCTACCAATGTAGAGTGAGTCAGATGCCAACCAGACGGTGGTGCATTGAGACATTGGTCGGGGGAGGGCTCCAATGCCCCCACATATACCGCCAAACTTAGCCCTTTGGATTCTTCTAAAGAGGCATACATCATCCTCGACATGCACATTAAGGCAACTGATATGATGCTCTGAGGTCATCAATATGTCGGAGAGTTGATGAAAACGGTGATGCTTTTTGTTGATTGAGAAAAAAAAAAGATCCGTCCAGTCGAAGAGATAATATCAGGCTCCTATGCATCATTAATGTTGATGAGTTTACTATCTTTCAGATATTTGATTATCATTCCTTTCACCAAAATGTAGACTTAATAGAATTCATCTTCTTGTTTTGCAGCTGGCCTATGATGCAACTATTTTATATGAAGGGTTGACCACATTTGGACGGCTCAACCGTCAGCTAGAAGGCAAGGCCCAAATTGTCAATGCTTGGATCGAGGTCACTAAGGAACTTCTTCAGGCTGTCAAGGAGCGGAAGAAGTATCAGAAAAGGATTGCTCTGCTGGAGATCAAGTTGGCTCCTTCCTAGGATAAAGCTGCCAACCTAGAGCCCCAGCTGAAGAAGAATACTGAAGAGCTAAACTTGTTGAAAGCCAACTTCAAGAAGGAGATGGAGTTGGCGAAGGTTGCCCTTGATAAGAAAAGGGCAAAAGATAGGATGCTGAGAAAGCCGCTTAGGAGGCAAAGGAAAAGCTATAGGTGGCGGAAACTTGGACCCAGGAAGCAGCTTCTCAGACACTGATCGAGTTTCGAACATTCCAGTAGTTTGAGGATGAAGTCATCGAAGATTCTATGGTCACCTATCGAGTCGGCTTCGAGGACTGCAAGAGGGCCATTAGTCGTCTCCAGCCCAAACTGGATTTGAGCGGGCTACAGCTTGATGATGCCCCCGAAGAAGAAGGTCCAGGAAGCAACGAGAAGGCGGGTGACCTAGAAGATCATCCTTAAACTCTTTGTATTTTTCTTTTATTGATCGATCATGTACTAAACTCTTTGATAATAAAAATAATCTCCTTTTCAAATTTGTCTAATGCAATGCTTCTATCTTTTCAAGTTCATCCACTTTCGTAAAATATCTAAGTATGATAGTCGACAAAGATTTGTAGATTGTAACAGATGGGATTGGCTTAAAAAAAAAATTAAGTCAATTACTCAACTATCGTAGATCATTCCTTCGAATCAATTATTAGAATACACTTGGTGAGAGAAGATTTCTCTAATTTATTTTGGATCGTTTGATCCTTAGTCAGTCGAGCGAAGGCCGACTAACCACTTTTTGGATATTTTAATCTCCAAATTAACTAATCGGATGTTAGCTTTTATTTTGTTTTTCTATTAGTCGGGTGTCAGCCTAATAACGTTTCGTCGGTTATTAGCCAACAATATAATCGTATGGTTAGACATTAGTCGACTATGTTATTCAATGAATTACCAAATATGTGAACCTATCGACACAGCAACATAGAAAAGAAATTTTAGAATTATTCAAATCAAATAGTCTTACTGACAATACATCTGTATATTCTCGATATTTCAAGTCTAAGAGATTTCTGTGCCATCAAAGTTCTCAATTTTATATGCCCTGGTCAAAGTATACCTGAAACTTTCTAGGAGCCCTCCCAATTTGAAGATAATTTTTCTTGCTCTGTTGGTTTGGAGACTTTGGCTCTCCTAAGGACAAGGCCTCCTACTCGAAAGATCTTGAGCTTGATCCGAAAGTTATAATACTGAACTACCCATTATTGATATGATGCCATCCTTAGTTGAGCTTATCTCCGAGTTTTTCAAGCAAATTCAAGTAGGTGCATCGTTCGTCCGAATTAATTAATTTATCATACTGCTTTATCTGAGTTGACGGTATGTCGATTTTCATTAGGATTACAGCTTTTGTCCCAAACGTCAGTTTGAAAAGAGTTTCTCCAGTTGGGATTCGAGGAGTAGATCGATGAGACCAAAGTATGCTGTAGAGTTCATCAACCCATTGACCTTTGGCTTATCCTAATCTTGTCCTTAGGCCTTGTAATATTATCCTATTGGTCACCCTGACTTCTCCATTGGATTGTAGATGTCCAATCGATATAAGTTTATGAATAATTTGATATTTCATATAGAACTCTTCAAACTTGATGTTATTAAATTATCGACCGTTATTGATGATGATTACTCGAGATAGATTGAATCGATAAATGATTGATTTTCATAGAAAATCTATAGTTTTTCTTTCAGTTATCTGTGCCAGTGGCTCAGCTTCCACTCACTTAGTGAAATAGTCGATGGCAATGATGATAATTTTTTTTTGTCCATTGGTGGGTGGAAACAGATCAAGTATGTCGACTCCCATTGATCAAATGTCAAGGTATCAAAATGGTTGTGAGATGACTTGACGGAAGTCTTTAGATATTGACAAATCTTTGACATTGGTTGCACTTTTATACTAAATTGACAGCATCCTTTTTCATAGTCGGTCAATAATATCTCTATCAAAAAATTTTATAAACTAATGATCTACCCCCCAAGTGATTACTACAGATGCCATTGTATACTTTTCAAAGAGCATAGTCGGTCTCGAAAAGACGAAGACAATTGAGTAAAGGTAGAGACGCTGATCTTCTATAAAGTTGATTATTGATCAGTACATATTGAGTTGCTAATCATTTTATCCGACGTGCTTCAGTAAGATTGGTAGGCAAAGTTCTGTCAGTCAGGTACTCGATGAATAGATCGATCCAACTCGATTCTTGACTGACTTGGACTTGATGAATTTCTTCTTCGATGTCAATACTTAGATTGTCCAGATGCTCAACAAAAATTTTACCCAACTCATCGCATCCAGAAGTCACGAGTCAAGATAAAGAATCAGTTCGGATATTTTCTGAGCGAGGGATATGGAAGATCTCAAAATAGTCGAAATTCATTTGAAGAGATCAGAGTTTCTGAAGGTACCTGAGCAAGACAAAATCTCAAGCCTTTATTCTCTTTGAAATTGTCTAGCTATCAATTAAGAGTCGGTGAATACTTTCAATCATTTTACATCAAGATCTTTGGCTATTTTTAGCCCTACTATCAAAGCTTTATACTCGACTTTATTATTGGAGGTCTTGAAAGCGAATCGAAGGATGTTGCCCAGCTATGCAACCCAAGAGGGGGGGTGAATTGGGTTTTAAAAATTTTAAGCTTAACTAATTACTTATGAAAAGTATTTGTCAAAAGCTTGATGAATGAGGAGAAAGACTTTAGTTCAAGATTAATTACCTAAAGCAAGAATGCAAGGATATAATGAAGAATTAAAGAGAAACAATAAAGCACACCACAAACACAAGATTTATAGTGGTTCGGTGCCAACCTTGCACCTACATCCACTCCCCAAGCTCCTACTTGGGAATTCCAATCCACTATACTTGTATTCAACCCGAATACAAACGTCGGAAACTCCGACACTAGCTATCACAAGCTAGTCCACTTATTTTCCAGGTACAAGCCAATCCAATACACTCCGATTTCAGATTCGGATCAACCTCTCCTTATTTTGGAAACCCTCCAAAACAAAAATAATTACTCACAAAGAGTAAAACAGTTTAGAGCACAAATAAGTACAAGAATAGCTCCTTAAATGAGCGAATATAACATTAAATACATTTTACTCAAATGAAGAAGCCTCTTTTGGATTTCCTCAAAGTGGATGAAGAGTTGAATGAACGCTTGAGGAGTAGGTGAGCTTTGATTGAAGGCTTCTTGAAGGCTTTAAATGAGCTCTTGATTAAGGTTGAAAAGTTGGCTTGAGAAATCCTCTCTTTGAATGCTCTTGAATGCCCTCTTGAATGCTCTTGCTTTTCTCTTTCAAAATCTCTTGTATGTCTCTTGTGTATATTGTCTATCTCATCTTTGTTTTCCACCTTTTGAAACCTTTTATAGCTTTAAGAAACAAAGGAAAACATTCTAGGCAGAAAAAGAGCCGTTAGAGCACTTAAAGTGAGTATTAAAAGCAACTAAAACGGGTTAAAAACTAATCGTTGCGGATAATTCCCGTCGCAGGGGTCGACTCATGATCGACTCATCTTCAGGGGTCACTCATGAGTCGATCTCTGTTGCAACAGCCAGAAATGTGAGTTTCTGGATTTTTTGGCCCAAACCAGCAGAGGTCGACTCATGAGTCGACTCATGCCTTGTGGGTCGACTCATGAGTCGACTCATAGGTCATGCCAAGCCAAAAAAGTAGCGTGCCAACAGAAATTTTAGCGTGTCAAGCAGCTCATTGTGCCATGAGTTGACTCATGAGTCAACTCATGCACTGCAAACATTCATAACTTCAAAAATATAAGTCCAAAAATAATAGAATTTTCACCAATAGATCACAAATCATTTGTTCTACCAAATGATACAATCAAATCAGGATTTTGGTAAAATTATATTTTTGCCTCTGAAGAGCATAAAGACTTTTTCAAATAAAAAATATTTGTATCCCTTCAATCTGCTTTGTAATCATCAAAATCAATCTAGGAGCAAAATCTCCTCCTTTTTGATGATGACAAAACATTTGAACAAAAGCATTTATGTGAATCATAAATTTTAAAAGAATGCATTATAGATGTATATGCTTGAAAAGAGTATGATTCTTTTGGCATGTGATACGAATGGTCATATGCAAAAATAGTTTGCCCATTTACTTAAAGATTTGAAGATATGCTCATTGGATTATGTGATTTTGGTGTTAGAGCAGAAAACTTATTTTTGTTATCAGATCAAGCTGTATTTTGAAAATTTGCTCATTCTCATTTGATTTTAGTTTTAGCATCAGAGCAAAAAATAATTATGTGTGCCAAAGCATGTTTAAGAGTTGATTTGGAAAGTGTATTAGATCATTTTGAGTTTAAGATGTATCAGAGCAAGAGAAAAAAAAATTTTGCAATGTATCAGAGCAAGAAAAATAATTTTACAATGTTATCAAAAAAAATTTTACAATGTATCAGAGCAAGTTAAAAAATTTTAAGATGTATCAGAGTAAGTTAAATTTCTTAAGATGTATCAAGGCAAGTTGAATTTCTTAAGATGTATCAAGGCAAGTTGAATTTCAAAAGATGTATCAGAGCAAGTTGGAATTTTGAAGTATATCAGAGCATATTTAAAGAAGTAATTTCAAAGTTACTTATTTGCATTGTACTTAGCATTGTACTTTTGATATTGTTCTTTAAATTCTCCAATTCATTCATTAATTTCTCATAATTTGTAGTTTTGCTTTTGATGGGTTGCTTTTTCTTTAATTGCTCATAATTTATGATTTTCTTTTGATGGATTTTTTTTGTTTAATTTCTCCCCCTTTTTGACATCATCAAACATGGTTAACTCCTCTTTTTTTCGAAACATTCTTTAATTTCTCCCCCATTAGAGTTTATCATAGATGTTTGCTCCCCCTTAATACAGCAATTATTAACAGCAAACAACAACAAAGAGAAGACAATATTTCAACAAGAAGAATATATATAACCAAAATATGATCGACATCATTACAAAAGGTAGAAATATAAGTAAAAGATGATACCATAAAACCATAATTATTTCAATACATAGTTCATAATATAAAAGTCAACCAGCTAATTGTCAATACATGGCCCCAAAATACAGATCCTAGAACAAGACACTAACACCTAGGATCTAGTAAAGATCATGACTAGAAGGATCGGAGTCATCAGATATGGGATGAGGAGCTGATGGATCTCGACCAGAAGTGCGTCCTCTACCCCGTCTGCCTCTGGCACGAGCAGGAGAGCGAGAAGAACTGGGAGGCTGAGAACGCTGAGAGGCTAAGGACTGAACAGAAAGGGTGAGTCTGATGGAATCAAATACGTTCAGTGCTCTGAAAACAGACTGAAGTAGAGCAGTGAACTGAGTGGATGCATGCTCACTCGATCCTCGGATCTCTCTCCTCAGTAACTCATATCCACCCTCCAGTGCTCCTGTGAGCCTGCCAGCCTCTGCAGTGAGGTCTGTGACCTCAATAGTGGACTCCTGTGACTGAGGATGGGCCAAAGCAAGGACTTGCCCCTGCAAGTCAAGAACTCTGCCGTCAGTCTCCAGACGGTGTCCTCAAGCTGCTGAATCCGGATGGACTGATCTGATATCATCTGAAACACAGTGGAGATGTGGGAGTCATGGTCTGATCAGAAGAAGTGGCTCCTGGTGCAAAAGTAGTACTGCTCCACTGACTAGATAGCAAAGAAGCCACACGCTGTGATATTTGCTCGATCTGATCGTCAGCCAGTCTGAACTCTGATTGAGGTGCTATGCTCTCTGGCTGATACACTGGTGTGGGCATCCTAGTAAACTCTGAAGGGCCAGCCTCTGTATCAGGAATGAACTGGATATCTGGTGATGCTGCCCTGAAGTCATAGACAGGAGATGGTGGACCTTCTTCTTCTGCTCTGTCTTCAGTTCTGTCTTCAGCTCTATCTTCAGCTCTTTCTCCAGCTCTCTCCTCAGCTCCCTTGATCCAACCACCATCAGTCTTTGTAAATCCCATTCGGTGCAGGGTGTGTTGGTTGAAAGTGTCCACATGAGAGAGCTTAGTAGATGCCTCCCCCTCACAGCTGACTCCAAACCTCCTAAATACTCGAGTAAGGGCCATACCAAAAGGCAAGTGTGCCTTGGATCTGTTCAAAGTCTCTCTCATGGCCTCTATCATAAGTGCAGGAAGGTTCAGGGGGGTCTGAGTGATGACATGAAACATGATACATACATCTCTGCTGGAAAGTAAATCATGCCTACCACTCCTAGGAAAGAAGAGCTTCGTTACCATCTGATGCAGGATTCTCATCTCAATGGACAAAATCTTTGCTTCCAATTTATTTAAACTCCCTGAGTAAGTTCCCCCTAGAATAACACTGATCCCCTCTTCTTTTACTGGGAGTTCCATATAAGAGTAATCCTCACTAGGTAAATGAAGTATTTCTCCCAATATACTAGAATCCAAGCAAATATCAATACCCTTGACTGTTGAAGTCACCGACCCATTTCCATAATGTAGATTCTGGTAGAATTCTCTAACTAGGTCAACATAGGTGACTTCCTTAAGGGAGCAGTAGAAACCCCATCCTTGGTTTTTAATCTTGGTTGCAAATGTAAAACCCTCTTTTTCAAAGAACCGAAAATCTATATTCTTTCCGGTTTTAACTTTTCTATCAGATAGAGGATTCTTACTGGGGCTTAGGAAGGATTGAGGGGGACCTTGAGCAGATACTGAAGCTGGAGTGGGAGCAGTGGAAGACTGAGTAGCTTGCCTTTTCTTTCGGATATTTTCTTCAAGCTCACGGACTGACTTTCTTCTTTGGGGAAGCTTCATCTTCGGAGCCATATTCACTACAGTAGCAGGCAAGGAGACTTGGAGGAACAAGTGAATGAGTGGAGGAGGGATCACAAGAGAGTGAAGAGGGATTTTGGTGGAGAAAAGAGGTGGATTTGGGAAGAACGGTGGAGTGCTAGGGCACGCTCCAACCGTGTCAAACAATGGGAGAAAGCACAAAAATCCCTTTCCAAGGTGGCAATTTTTGGTGGAGAGGAGGAGGGAGAAGTGCCTCGAGCTAGATCCTTGGATTTGGAGCAAATGAAAATGGGGAAGTCGGCTTTTGGAAGGAGGAAGATGAAAGGATGGGTCGGCTCACGAACAGGATCCCATATAAAAACAATGAGCCCGTGGAAAGTTTGAAAAATAACAAGTTTGCCATTGAGTCGACTCATGGGGGTCGACTCATGAAGTTCAGAAATTCAAAAAAAATGTGAATAAATTCTAGAAAAATTTGAAATTTTGGAGAAAGAGTTTTGCTCAAAGATAAGTTTTTTTAGAATGATAAACTTAAGCTTTTGGGACCAGGATAGATGTTGAAAATTGAGCTCTAAGAATTTTTGACATCAATTCTTGAAAATTGAGAAAAATTTAGGCATATGGATCAAGAATTCCTAGATTTCTCCTAATTTCACAGAATCTATCCTCACTAAGGGCCTTTGTAAAGATATCAGCTAATTGATTTTCAGTGCAAACATATTCAAGAATTATATTTTTGTTTTGAACATGTTCTCTTATAAAATGATGTCTTATTTCAATATGTTTGGATCTTGAGTGTTGAATTGGATTTTTAGATAGATTTATGGCACTTGTGTTGTCACATCTTATTGGTGTTTCATTAAGTTTGATTCCAAAATCTTCGAGTTGTTGCTTAATCCACAAGATTTGAGCACAACAACTTCCGGCTGCAATGTATTCGGCCTCAGCCGTAGACAGTGCCACCGAATTTTATTTCTTGCTAAACCATGAGATTAGGTTAACTCCAAGAAATAGGCAAGTTCCACTTGTGCTTTTTCTATCTAATTTACATCCAGCAAAATCAGCATCTGAAAATCCTAATAAATCAATTTGTGAGTCCTTAGAGTACCATAACCCTAGAGTTTGAGTACCATTTAAGTATCTAAGGATTCTTTTAACAGCATTCAAATGAGATTCTTTAGGATTAGATTGATATCTAGCACATAAACAAACACTAAACATGATATCAGGCCTACTTGCAGTTAAATATAATAATGAGCCAATCATACCTCTATAGTATTTTAAGTCTACACATTTACCTTCATCATCCTTGTCAAGCTTACATGAGGGACTCATTGGTGTGCCAATTGGTTTGGAGTTCTCCATTCCAAATCTTTTGAGTAGTTCCTTGGTGTACTTGCTTTGGGTGATGGAGATTCTCTCTTTTGATTGTTTGATTTGGAGTCCGAGGAAGAAGGTGAGTTCTCCCATCATGCTCATCTCGAAGTCCCCTGCATAAGCTTAGCAAAGTCTTGACAAAGGGATTCATTAGTAGATCCAAAAATTATGTCTCAACATAAATTTGTATAACTAGCATATCATTTTGATTTTTCTTAATAAAGAGGGTTGTATCTACATTACCTCTTGAAAAACCATTATTTAGTAAAAATTTGTTTAGCCTATCATACCATGCTCTAGGTGCTTGTTTTAATCCATATAAAGCTTTATTTAGTCTAAAGACATGATTAGGAAAAGCATGATTTTCAAATCCAGGGGGTTGTTCTACATATACTTCTTCAGTAATATATCCATTTAAAAATGCACTTTTAACATCCATTTGAAATAATTTGAATTTCATAAAGCAAGCATATGCAAGTAGAAGTCTAATAGCTTCTAATCTCGCAACAGGTGCAAAGGTTTCATCAAAATCAATTCCTTCTTCTTGATTATATCCCTTAGCAACCAGTCTTGCTTTATTTCTAATTACATTACCATGCTCATCTAATTTGTTCTAAAGACCTATTTTGTGCCAATTATTGAATAATTTTTAGGTCTTGATACTAAGGTCCAAACATTATTTCTTTCAAATTGATTAAGTTCCTCTTGCATTGCATTAATCCAATTATGATCATTTTCAGCTTCTTCAAAAATTTTAGGTTCAAGATGAGATACAAAAGCACAATGATTAAATACATCTCTAAGTGAAGAACGGATTTTTACCCCATGCATAGGATCACCAATAATTAACTCCTTAGGGTGGTTGTGAACATACCTCCATTTCTTGGGTAGGTCATTTGTACCTTGAGGTTGTTCTTGAATTTCTTCACCTCTCTCATCTTGTTTGTCTTCTTGATCCTTGTCCTCTGGAGTTGCTGAATCTTTCAGAGTGATCTCCTTCATACCTTCTATTAGTGGATCTGCATCATCAACACCCTCATTCTTCCTTGAAGGAAGATCGTTAGATTCATCAAAAACAACATGTATGGACTCCTTAACTACTAAAGTTCTTTTGTTAAAAACTCTAAATGCTTTACTAGTGGAGGAGTAACCTAGAAAGATTGCTTCATCTGATTTTGCATCAAATTTACCAAGTCTTTCTTTGCCATTATTTAATACAAAACATCGGCAACCAAAAACATGAAAATATGCAATATTTGGTTTTCTTCCTTTCCAGAGTTCATAGGGGGTTTTCTTTAAAAATTGTCTAATCAAAGCACGATTTAAAATATAACATGCTGTGTTAATTGCTTCCGCCAAAAATATCTTGGAATGTTGCTTTCACAAAGCATGGTACGGGCCATTTCTTCTAAGGTTCTATTTTTCTTTCAACTACCCCATTTTGTTGGGGTGTCCTAGGAGCAGAGAAGTTATGGCCAATTTCATTTTCATCACAAAAATTTTCAAAGTCTTGATTTTCAAATTCAGTTCCATGATCACTTCTAATATTTTAATTGAAAACCCTTTTTCATTAGTGACTTTTCGGTGAAATTTAGTGAAAATATGAAAAGTTTCATCTTTGTGTGCCAAAAAGAAAACCCAAGTAAAACGAGAGTAATCATCTATAATTACAAAACCATATCGTTTTCCTCCTAGACTAGTGGTTCTAGTTGGTCCAAATAAGTCCATATGCAAGAGCTCTAAAGGTCTAGAAGTTGAAACAATATTTTTGGATTTAAATGAAACTCTAGTTTATTTACCTAATTGGCATGCATCACAAATTCTATCCTTTTCAAAATTCAGTTTTGGCAAACCAAGAACTAATTCTTTCTTAATTAATTTTGAAAGAGAATGCATGCTAATGTGTGTAAGTCTACGATGCCAAAGCCAACTAGTCTCATTAACTTTAGCATTCAAGGATACTAGGCATTGCATGTCTAATTTGGCTAAATCATTCAAATCCACCATATAAATATTTTCATGCCTATGTCCTATAAATTTAATGCCATCGTTAATAGGACTAGTCACAATGCAAACAGATGATTCAAAAATAACTTTATACCCTTTATCACAAAATTGACTAATGCTAAGTAAGTTATGCTTTAAACCTTTAACTAACAAAATATTTTCAATGTATTTGGAGGGAGTGATACCAATGTTACCTATCCCGATGATCTTTCCTTTGCCATTATCTCCAAAGGTGACCATCCCTCCATCCTTAGCATCAAGCGTGATGAATTGTGATTCATCACCAGTCATGTGTCTCGAGCATCCACTGTCAAGATATCATTTCCTATTTCCTCCTTGGGATGCTAGACACACCTGCAAGCAAAAGTCAAGTTTTTGTTTTAGGTACCCAAGCTTTCTTGGATCCTTTTTGGTTAGTCAAAATGGTTCCTTTTGGAACCCATATTTTCTTTATAGTTGTGTTTGCAGATTTGTTAAAAAGGCATGTGTATGATTTATGTCCTATTCTACCACATTTGAAACAAGTAATATTTGTAGACTTGTTACTTGAATAATTTACATAAATATTTTTCAGAAATTTTTGTTTCTTCAAGGGGTTATAACCAAGTCCAGCCTTATCATATACAGCTTTTTGATTATCAAGAATCATATTTAGTTTGTTTGAACTTAAGGTGAACTTATCTACTATAGGTTTCAGCTTGTTAATTTCATTCTTTAAGCTTTGATTTTCTTGAAGCAAGGTGGATTTTTCAATTGAAAGTCTTTTAGCTTGTTTTACTAAGGACTGATTTTTCAATTTCAGTTCTTTGTTTTTCATCCCTAGTTTCTTTAATTCATCAATTAAATCATAGAATGCTTCATGCAATTCTTCAAAAGTAAATTCACTAGGAGATTCAGAAATTACCTCATTTTCGTGTGCCATAAGGCACAGGTTGGCTTGTTCTGTTAAGGTTTCCTCATCGGAGCTTGAGTCATCACTCGCACTCCAAGTCGCCATCATTGCTTTCTTTTTGAACTTTTTGGGACCTTTCTTCAGTTGTGGACATTCGGATTTGAAATGTCCCGGCTTCTTGCACTCGTAGCATATAAGGGGTTGATCTTTCTCTTTCTCTTTGCTTTGTTCCTCTTTTGTGAATGACTTCTTTCTCATCCCCTGTTTTCTTTTTCTTAGAAACTTCTTAAATCTTCGGGTGATGAGTGCCATCTCTTCATCCTGTTCTTCATCTTCAGTGTCATCCGTTTCATCATCAGGTGAAGCTGTGGATTTGAGGGCAATGGTTCTTTTCTTTTTGACTTCATCCTCTTGATGTTGCTTCATGCTAAGTTCATGAGTCATCAAGGATCCAAGAAGCTCTTCTAGAGGTAGAGTGTTCAAGTCCTTTGCTTCTTGGATGGCAGTCACCTTGGCTTCCCAAGTTCTTGGCAATGACCTGAGAATCTTCCTTACAAGCTCACTGTTAGTATAAGATTTGCCAAGACTCTTCAAACTATTAATTATATCAGTAAAACGAGTAAACATACCAGTTATGGACTCATCATGCTCTATTTTAAATAATTCATATTTATGCACAAGCATGTTTATTTTAGACTCTTTTACTTGATTTGTTCCCTCATGGGTTACTTCTAACCTATCCCATATTTCTTTAGCAGATGCACAAGTAGAAATGCGATTAAATTCATTTGCATCAAGTGCACAATAAAGAACATTCATAGCTTTAGCATTTAATTGTGCCAATTTCTTATCAACCTCATCCCATTCTTTCTCGGGTTTGGTTGACTCCTCACCATCTATAATCTTGGTGGATGTGTGAGGACCGTTCACTATGATACTCCACATATCATAGTCGAGTGCTTGTATGAATATCTTCATCCGAGCTTTCCAATAGGTGTAATTAGACCCATTGAAAAGTGGAGGTCGGTTGGTGGATTGCCCCTCGGCTAGAGAAGTACCGACATGGATTGCCATAGATCTTTGGCTCTTTGATTGTTATATCAAAGAAGGGCTAGAGCACCTGGCTCTGATACCACTTGTTGCCCAGCTATGCAACCCAAGAGGGGGGGTGAATTGGGTTTTAAAAATTTTAAGCTTAACTAATTACTTATGAAAAGTATTTGTCAAAAGCTTGATGAATGAGGAGAAAGACTTTAGTTCAAGATTAATTACCTAAAGCAAGAATGCAAGGATATAATGAAGAATTAAAGAGAAACAATAAAGCACACCACAAACACAAGGATTTATAGGGTTCGGTGCCAACCTTGCACCTACATCCACTCCCCAAGCTCCTACTTGAGAATTTCAATCCACTATACTTGTATTCAACCCGAATACAAACGTCGGAAACTCCGACACTAGCTATCCCAAGCTAGTTCACTTGTTTTCTGGGTACAAGCCAACCCAATACACTCCGATTTCAGGTTCGGATCAACCTCCCTTATTTTGGAAACCCTCCAAAAAAAAACAATTACTCACAAAGAGTAAAACAGTTTAGAACACAAATAAGTACAAGAATAGCTCTTAAATGAGCGAATATAATATTAAATACACTTAACTCAAATGAAGAAGCCCCTTTTGAATTTTTCAAAGTGGATGAAGAGTTGAATGAACGCTTGAGGAGTAGGTGAGCTTTGATTGAAGGCTTCTTGAAGGCTTTAAATGAGCTCTTGATTAAGGTTGAAAAGTTGGCTTGAGAAATCTTCTTTTTGAATGCTCTTGAATGCCCTCTTGAATGCTCTTGCTTTTCTCTTTCAAAATCTCTTGTATGTCTCTTGTGTATATTGTCTATCTCATCTTTGTTTTCCACCTTTTGAAACATTTTATAGCTTTAAGAAATAAAGAAAAACATTCTAGGCAGAAAAAGAGCTGTTAGAGCACTTAAAGTGAGCATTAAAAGCAACTAAAATGGGTTAAAAACTAGTCGTTGCGGATAATTCCCGTCGCAGGGGTCGACTCATGAGTCGACTCATGCTTCAGGGGTCGACTCATGAGTCGACCTCTGTTGCAACAGCCAGAAATGTGAGTTTCTGGATTTTTTGGCCCAAACCAGCAGAGGTCGACTCATGAGTCGACTCATGCCTTGTGGATCGACTCATGAGTCGACTCATAGGTCGTGCCAAGCCAAAAAAGTAGCGTGCCAACAGAAATTTTAGCGTGCCAAGCAGCTCATTGTGCCATGAGTTGACTCATGAGTCGACTCATGCATTTCAAACATTCATAACTTCAAAAATATAAGTCCAAAAATAATAGAATTTTCACCAATAGATCACAAATCATTTGTTCTACCAAATGATACAATCAAATCAGGATTTGGTAAAATTACATTTTTGCCCCTGAAGAGCATAAAGATTTTTCAAATAAAAAATATTTGTATCCCTTCAATCTGCTTTGTAATCATCAAAATCAATCTAGGAGCAACAAAGGACGTATTCGATTACCATCCCATCGATGTTGGTTAAGATGAGGCCCACCTCATAATCTTGAGCATTTGAAGCCTCATCTATATACAGAATCCACGTCGGCTCCGAAGCTTCCTCTTTAGATTGCTTCTCAGTTTCGTTATCGACGATCGATGTGCACTCAACAACAAAGTCGGCGAGTACTTGGACCTTCATTGAAGATTGAGGGTTGTAAGAAAGATCAAACTCACTAAGTTTGACTATCCATTTTACCATTCTCTTGAAAGTATCTGGCCGCTGGCGTAGAGTTCTCAAGGGAAGATCAATTAGTGTCTTCATCGAATGGGCTTGAAAGTAGGGGCATAGTCATCGTATAGTCGTAACAATCGTAAAGATGATATTTTCGATCCAAGAGTATCTTGTTTCCACTCCATGCAAGATCTAACTTATGTAGTAGATGGATTTTTGCACCTCGTGTTCTTCTCAAACTAACATCAAGCTTACGACTTCAAAGGATGTTGTTAGATAAGCAGCACCTCGTCTGTATTCGACTTTGTCAAGAGAGATGGGGAACTTAGATATAACTTCAAATCTTCAAAAGCTTTTTGGCATTCCTCTGTCCAGGTAAAGTTTTTTATTTGTCTGAGGGTTTTAAAAAATAAAAGGCATCATTCTGCCGATTGGAAGATGAATCGGTTAAGAGATGCAACGCATCCAACCAATTTTTGGATATCTCACCAAGAAGTCAATGGCTTCACATTAAGAATTGCTTTAATTTTCTTAGAATTGACCTTGATGCCTCGTCTTGTCATCATAAACTCGAGGAACTTTCTTGAAGTCACCCCGAAGGCACACTTGGTCGGGTTTAACTTTATTTGATATTTTCTCAAGATGTCGAAAGCTTCTACTAGATCATCGATATGGAGAGAAGCTTCATCGCTCTTCACAAGCATGTCGTCAATATATTCCTCCATGTTGCGATCCATTTGATTTTTGAAAATCTTGTTGATTAGCAGTTGATATGTAACTCTAACATTTTTTAGTCCAAAAGACATGACTTTGTAACAGTATAAATCCTTCTCAGTGATGGATGCCCTCTTCTTCTTATCCTTAGGTGCTATCTGGATTTAATTATACCCAGAGAAGGCATCTATAAAACTTAATAGCTGATGATCCGAGATAGTTCGACTAGTTGATCAATTCTGAAAAGTAAAAAGTTATCTTTCGGATAAGTTTTATTCAAGTTGGTATAGTCGATGCATATTCTCCATTTGTCGTTAGCCTTTTTGACCATCACGATGTTTGCAGGCTAGGATAGGTTGCTTCTTAGATTAAGCTAGCAGCTAACAACTTATCGACTTCTTCATCGATGGCCTTCTGTCACTCAAGGGTGAAACTTCTTTCTTTCTGTCTCATCCGTTTACACTTAGCATTGATGTTTAATTGATGGACAATTACATCAGAAGAAATGCTCAGTATATCGAAAGCTGACCAGGCAAAAACATCAACATTCTTCCTTAGGAAGGTCACGAGCTTTTTTCGAAGATCGTCACTCAATAAGGATCTGACTTGGATAGTTTTAGCCGGATCTTCGTCAGTAAAGGGTACTGAGATGAGTTGTTCAGCAGGTTCTCCTCGACTTTCCTCTTTCCTCTAATCCAACCTGTCGATGGGAAGAGCTTCAGTAGACCTCTTTCCCTTGATCACAGTCAAGTAGTATTATTGGATCAATTATTGATCCCTCTTATTTCACCAGTTTTATTCCTCATCGAAAAGCATATGAGCAAATTATCGTCGATACTATGGCTCGAAGCACATTTAATCTAGATCATCCCACTATGACATTATAGGCCGAAGGGACTCGAACTATGAGAAAGTTAAGTCGCATGGTTGATTGCCAAGATTATTGTCCGATAGTGATAAGAAGTTCTATTTCTCTTTCTATTTTAACCAAGTCGCATATAAATCTGATTATGGGCATGTTGATTTATTTTAGTCGGTTAGTAAAAAGTTGCATTCGAAAGAAAGTATCATAGAATAATACATCAACAGAGCTTTCATTATCAATAAGACATCGTTTTATATCATAGTTGGCTGTTATCATGAAAATGATAGTAGCATCATTATGAGGAGTTTGAACTCATAAATCTTCCTCAAAAAAATGATGGCATCATCTCCTCGTTGACATTTTGAGGATCCTCCTGAGTCTTCTGCTCCCCACAGCATCGATCCTTCAAAAATCATAT
The DNA here is from genome assembly GCF_000442705.2 of Elaeis guineensis. Lineage (NCBI taxonomy): Eukaryota > Viridiplantae > Streptophyta > Magnoliopsida > Arecales > Arecaceae > Elaeis > Elaeis guineensis. The sequence continues at coordinate 162,029,947 of NC_025993.2, read as the reverse complement.
TAATTATGCCCGCCATCGGTTAGGCATAAGTTTTTTCTTCGGAACATGGTTGAGGTTGAGGATCAATAGATAGCTACACAGGTCGATCCTACAGGTACTTTTTGAGATACCCATACCTAATCAAAGCTTCTATCTCATCCTTTAGTTGAATGCACTATTCGATATCGTGATCATGGTCTCGATAGAATCGATAGTACCATTTTCTATTGCGAGATGTCGGTGGTGCTTTCATTGGTTGCGGTCGTCGAAGATAGCTCTCCTTTCTATTTTCATAAGAATGTACTCATGAGGAGCAGCAAGAGAGGTGTAAGAATCATACCTGTTGCTGAAGTTCTTTGTCTTCGGACTTAGTTGGCGAGGTAAAGCCTCTCCCTCAATGCGGGTTTTGCTAGGTCCCATTGAGGTTTTATCTTTCTTCATTCTTTTCTAACCTTTACCTTCAGACTAGTACCAGTCAGTTGCACTTTTCTCAATGTGAATGTACTTTTGTGCGTGCTCAAGGAGTTCAGTATAAGATCGAGAAAGCATCTTGTCCAGAAAATAAGGAAATATAAAACTTCGTAATCCCATTTTTATGGTCGAGATGGTTGTAGATTCATTGAGGTCCCGAACCTCCAAGGTGGCAGCATTGAAATACGCCACATAATCCCTCAATAATTTTCCGTCTTGCTGCTTGACGGAGAAAAGGCTATTGGAAGTTCATGACATCCTTCTACTAGTACTGAAGTGAGCCATGAAAAGTTATTCGAACTGCTCAAAAGATCGAATACTTTCTGACTGAAGTCCAAAATACCAGACTCGAGTAGCTTTTCGAAGAGTGACTGGGAAGGCAACATAAATGAGGGCATCAAACGCCCCCTAGAGTAGCATGAGAACCTTATAGCTCTCAAGGTGTCAAGTGGGTCGATGGAGCCATCATACGGCTCGATCTATGGCATCTTGAATTGAGTGAAAATCAACTCGTCTAAAATCTATTGGAAGAATGGTGGACGAGTGTTGATGCCAAGAATGGCAATAGAATCCAGACTATTTATTTGAAGTTGATCGAGCCATTGGTTAAGCTTCCTCAGCTTACGATCGTATTCATCCAACCATCTCTGAGATTTGTTGGAGTGTCGAGAATATCCTGGGATAGACTCTTCTCCAGAGGAGCTTGATGGAGATCGCAGTCTTTTCCCCTTCTGCGAGACTCGTCGAGGGGAAGGAGATCGACGATCCCCTGAATCAGCATGTGGAGTGTGCCGAGAGTCAGGATGAGGTGAATGTCGGATAGGTCAATGACTGATCCGATGAAAATATTGAGTCGAGTGGTGGGACAGAGAACGAGACCGTCGACTATGCTTGGATGGCACAGCCTGCGGCACCGGTTCCTCTGACTGCTGCTACTACTGCTTTGCAGTCTATTGTAGATTATGGACAGCTTCCATCAAGATTTTTACTTGCTGCACCAGGATAGCAAATTACTGTTGGTCTGTTGTGATCATTGGATATGAAGCACTGGGCTCTGCAATGGTTGCCGGAAGTGAGTCACACCAGGATGAATGTCGAGTGAAACTAGTGAAAGCATTTTATGCTCTCATCTTGGCCATGGTGGTTCTTATTGAAAAGTATATCTCACCCCTACCTGACATGCCAAACTGTTGCCACAAAGCTCCAACGGGTTGGTTGGCTGTGGGTCGAAATGTAACGCCTGAATGCTCGAAGTTAGGTAGGGATGGCAAAATTAATCCGACCTGATGGGTATACATCCTACCCGAACCCGGTCAAATCCAAAAAATAGGGTTTGACTGGGTTTGGGTAAAACTCGAAAACTATAGTACGGATATGGGTAGGGTATGGATAATACTATTTTCTACCCGAACCGACCCAAACCTATGAGTATGGATAATACCCGAACCCATATCCGAATATATATATATATATATATATATATATATATATATATATATATATATATATATATATATATATATATATATATATATATATATATTCGAATATGTATATATATATATATATACATATATATACATATACATATATATATACATACATATACATATACATATACATATACATACATATACATATACATATACATATACATATACATACATATACATATACATACATATACATATATATACATACATATACATATATATATATATACATATATATATATATATATAGATATATATATATATATATACACACACACACAACACACACACATACACACACACACATATACATGATCTCTCTCTTTCTCTCTCTCTCTATATATATATATATAATTATATATATGTATGTATGTATATGTATGCATGCATATATGTATGCACGTATGTATGTGTGTGTGTGTTAGAAGTGTGTATGTGCGTATGTATGTATGTATATATATAATTGGTAATTCTATTTTTGATTGATAATATGCATAAAATTATTTTACTTTTTTTTTGGTATAGAATGGACAGGTATGGATGGGTATGGGGCGGGTATGGATTGGGTATGGGAAATGGGTTACCCACGGGTATCTCCGAACCCGTTGGGTATGGGATGGGTATCTCTTTTCTTATCCGATTGAGTATCGGGTAGGGTTTGGGTATAGGGTATTAAATTCGGGTTTGGAGATGGGTAGTATACTACCTGACCCAAACCCTACCCATTGCCATCCCTAAAGTTAGGGAACATACAAAATAAAGTTCACTTGTCAGAGTTGTCTGACAGGGATCCTCTGATACTTAAGTTAGTCAGAGAAAGAGAATAACTGAAAGAGCCAAAGAACGAGAGCCAGAAATTTGTAATCAGAAAAAACTTACCCAGTCCCCTTGCTTATCACTTTATATGAGGTAAAAAGTGCCATTACTGTGTAACTTCCACACCCAGAATTCGAGACATGGAGATCGTGGCATTTACTGGATGGTTATCTTGTTAACCGTCATTAAAGTCGAGTAACGGATCATTTATGGGCAACTATTACATCACACAATGGTGAGTAGTTAATACCTTCACCGAATAACCGTCGTCTGATCCTTAGTTCTCCAGAATCGATATAGTCGGTAAAATACCTAGGAAGTCATCAGTCAGACATCGACAGTACGTCAAACTTAGTCGTCAAATACCGACTTAGTCTTTTTCCATCGGTCCAAGTCTGCTCAATTCATAAAGTCACATATTTAGTCGGTGGAGAGACGAGGACAAATGTTAATCGGCTAAGTGGCGAGGATCTATCCCAATAGTTATAACTATCTATCTTATAAGTTATGGGATCAAAATCTTGGATAATATATGTTGCTGCAAGACTCCAGTTGGATACTAATATGGTTGAGATGAAATGCCTTCCAAGGGTTGGAATTCCAAGAAGAGAACCTATACAAGAAGTTCGATCTCATCGAAATTGCTCTGGCAGGGGACCATCCGATATTTAAGTCAGTCAGAGTTTGAGAACAATAAGAAAAAGAGAGGAATAAAGACAATACAAGAGAATGCTCTGTGTTCTTTGCAATGGAGCTTACCTTGGGATCTCCTTCCTTATCTTTTTAATAGAGGTGGAGCTAAGTATTGCTACGTAGGAACTTGGTAGGCCATTCGGATCCTGGCCCCCTAGTTTGCCAGGCCACTTCCTGGCAGACTATTGGAATAGAAGGATATGCCCACTAGCTTATAATTAGGGTTGTTAGTCACGGGTGGCACAATTCACTGAAAGATTCTTAGGGCCTCCCATGTGAACAGATAACTCGAAGTCCTAAGATCTGTGCCGACTCGAGGTTTCACCTTGGATTAACATCTGGGAAGATTGCTGGGCTGTATTCATTATCGTCGGTGAGATCCTGACTCTGACACGAGCAGATGTCTGGTTAAAGGGTCGAATAGAAGCCAAAGTTGATGACACAGTTGCCTTGCTGCAGTTCCCTTAGGCTTTCTCCAATAGTGAGAGCTTGGCCACCATTTGAGAAGAGAACATCAGGTCAGGCATCAAAAAATCTCTGTAATATTCATGTCGGATTGGGCGATGGATAACCCTACAACAGTGTACATCAAAAAATACTCAATCCCATAGCATATCAAATGCTTAATAAATGGCATATTACAAAAAGAGAAAGGAAGGGTTCTCATACAAAAAATAGAGCCATAATGTATGCATAGGTGATATGTCACGATCTTGTCGTTAAGACACCATGATTATCAAATTAATTTTAATTTTTTAAAAAAATATTAAAACTACGTAGAAATGATGAATTGGATTGAATTCATAGAGAAGATAGTGCTGATTTGAAATCTTTAATTTTTATAAAAAAATTAAAAAAATAATTTAAATTAAAAATAAAAATTAAAATTTGAAAAATAAATTTGATACTAAGATCTACTATTTAGATTTTAGCTTCTATTCATAATAAAAATAAAGAACAAAAATTTAAAAAGTATAAAAATAAATTGATACTAAGATCTACTAAGTAGATCTTAGCATCTACTTACAATAAAAATAAAAAATAAAAATTTAAAAATATAATAAAATAAATTTTATATTAATTAAAATTAAAATTTAATTATAAAAAATTTAAAAAAAATAATAAAATAAAATAAAATTATAATAAAAGTCTAAAGTTGATCGATGCAGCCTCATCGAAAAGATGGTTGATGATCTCTCCTTCCTTCAAACTTCATGGTGCAAACTGGACTTCTCTCCTTCTTCTCTTTGAATCTCTATATTTTTTTATTTTATTTTTATTTTTTTTCTTATTTTTTCTACTTTTTTCTACCCCCTCCTACTGTTCTCGGACTCTCCTTTTATAGATAATTTTTTTTTTCAAATTTTGGTGAAAAATAGAGTCCTAAATTATGTCAAAATCGTGTCAAACCTGCGTCCCTTGCTTTTGGCCATCGGATCTCGCATCAACACTCCAGATCAAACCAAAAAATCACTGCATTAGGCCTTTTATCAGTCAGATTCAATGCTGGCCGTCCGATCGAGTCTGAGATTTGATTTGGGTCGTTGAATGGCGCTAAAAAATCCTTCTATTTAAGTTCTGCCGATCAAAAACAACCACAGCTATTGGATCATCTCTTTGGAGGGCTTACAACCGTTGGATCATGTAAAGGAGTGGGCCACCACTGATGGATATGGGATGGAGCTTCCTCAGCCATCCAATCAAGTGTTCCACAGCCTCTCAGCCGTCGATCAACACTTAATCTCCTTCTGTTGTTTAGTTCTCTCAGCCAAATCGAACATGGACCGTCCGATCAAGCCTGAAAATCAATTTGAGCCATCCACCAATACAAAACTCAGCCGCCCTCCCATAGATCGTGACAAAGATTAAGCAATTTTTTCTGTGGATCGTGATTTTGATCTTGTGGACCGAGTTACCGATCCACCGAATACCAAGCGATCTGTTTAAATTAATTTAGGCCAGTTTGATTTGATTTTTGGGCCATTTTTGGATCTATTTTCACCTTGGATTTGAGTTTTCATTCTGGATCCATTTTAAGTCTGATTTACTTTAAATTTTCTTCATTTTAACCTACAAATCAGGCTTTTTTTATCAATTTTTTTGTAAAAGATAAATAAAAACTTCAATTCTTCAGAAATAAATATAAATTATTATATAAATTAATATTTTTATTGATATATTTTTAGTACTCATCACACCCCTCAACTTAAATTTTGCTCGTCCTCGAGTAAAGAAAGAATTTAGAGTTAAGTATCTTTTAACTTAGAGTTTCATATTTTATGAAGTAATTTTAGACCATTAATGTTCAGTAGAGTGTGAGTGAGATATATCATTGGAGTGTTAGTATTAATCAATGTGAAAGTTAAGTAAAGAACATTAATATTTTTCTAATTTTTTTTAAAATTATCCCTATCTTTATCTCCAAATTATTAACCTCTATATAGATAAGTATATTGTTACTTTTATTTTTCATTTATTAATTGATTTTTTTATATATATTTTTTTAATATTATACCACTATTGAGTGTTTTAACTCCTTAAACTTTTTATCTGATCTATGTAACAAGTTTTTAACCAATAACTTCCGAACCAAATGACTTTAAGGTACTAGATATAAAATATTCTTCAAACTTACTTGCTCGAATCAAACAAGCTACGAGTTAAAACTAGCTTTACAATAAATTTTTTTTATCCTTCATGTCTTTTGATGCGAAACTCAATACTTGTTTGGGCAAACAGGTCTGGTTACTCAGCATGAAATACTTGAAAAAAAAATTTAATGAAGAAATGTATAGTTATCCTACACACATCCATAGGAAGTAAATTCTTCTTTGATGTTGATAAAAAAATTTAAAAATATTCAAAAAAAAATATTTAAATTCTAAACTTAACTCTTTATTAGATTTTCTTAATATTTGATCCTTCGATATCTCACAAACTCTCTAATCTATGCATCAATTTTTTTAAAAAAATAATTGATTCAACTCGATTCTTAAGCGTAATCAGATGCTTAAATGCTAAATACTAATTTTTTCAAAGATTTAAAAAATATTTTATTATTTTTTCTTCCAACTTAATCGACATTGTCCTCAATGAAGTAGGAAAATAAAGGGTGCACATAAAGAGAAAGAAAAAAGAGATGTCACCTGATCCATATATCTTTTCAAAATTGCTCCTCTCCCAACTTAGCCAATATTATCTTCAAATACCTATAAAATATACTAAGTAAGACTCGATTAATCTAAACAAAATACAAAAGATATCGAAAAGTAGAAGCTGGATTGCCTCTCAAAAAGTGCTAAGTTTAAAGTCTTCAATCAGACATAATACAGATACTCTCTATCCTGTGTCGAATATTGAATTAATAAATTTAATAGTTTTGGATTGTCAATCTCAGGAAGATGGCCTACGATCTCTTTATCGATAAATTTCAGTATTTTGTTGACAATCTCAGAAAGTAGTTCACATCCCTTTTTTGGTTATTTTTATTTTTTCAATATTAAGAAGATAATTTACAAATCCATTCACAGACTCTTGTTTGTTGAGAATTTTTTCTATTTGTTCTTCTAAAATGCTCATGAATTGAGTTTTTGGGTTAGACATTGAGTTTGACGCAATGGATACTAGAAGGATGTCACTGCGGGAAGAACCAACTTCTAAGGTTGAAGAAAATGAGACTCTTAATTTGTATATCTCGGATAACTCATTCATTCTCTTCTTCTTTTTATCTTTCTTATTTAGATTGGAACCAGCATCAGTACCAGTTCCGAGCTCAGATTCTTCTATGTGGTTAGTCTCAGTACTAAGCTCTTCTTCTAAATCCATATTTTGACTAACATCAGTACTAGCATCTCTCACATGGTCTTGATATGGATCCTTAAGAATCCTACCACTTCTAAACTCGAAAATTGCTTTGGCATTCTCAATTTGAGAATTCGTAGGTGGGTGGATTGTTTTTAAAATTCGATATTTTTTGGCTCAACAATTGACCTAGTTCTCTTCTCATGATAGACTCAGTTAACTAACCTATTTGTGCTTCTAGCCTGATATTGGATTGTTGTTGGATCATAATCATTTGTTGAAGTTGATTAAACCTATCATCATCTAGATTGGTCTGTTGAGGAGGTGGGTATGATGGCTGGATTAGCTGCCTAGGTTGACCTCTATTATTGACATAGTTTTGATACTGGGGCCTATTTTGAAAGTTATGTATGGATGGTATTTGGGTTGAGCCTAGTCTATTGAGGTCTCTAAGAAAAATTAGAATAGTTCCTTCAATCTTGATTATATATGTTTAAAAATAGGTCATTAATCGGTTTGGAGTAACCTTGGACAGCTTGAACTTGTTCTTGGATGAAAGGTAGAAACTGTGCAGTCATGGAACATTCACTTACATGATCGGTTGGGCTAGCACAGATAGAATAAATCTTCTGATAATTGAAAGGTGATATGTATTGTGCAGGAGATTGTTATCCTAGGACTAGAAACTGATCTAACTTTTGGACAAAAAGATCGACTTTATTTATAAGGTTCAAGTCAGTCTTAAAACTAGAATCTAAATGTTTGATCTCAAAGATTTTTGCCTGCTTTTGTAAGGAATCGATCCTTCATAGAAGATAATGAAGCATAGTTGATCAAGTTTTCGCTCAAGCTTTCAAACAAGTCATAGGCTTCATCCTCATTCTTGCTCATAAATGCACCTCCATAAGATGCATCTACCATCTATCAATATTGGTCTCCTAAACCCTTATAGAAAGCTTGAACAATTTATCATTTAGGTAGACCATGATGTAGGCATTTTTTAAGAAGTTCCTTAAGCCTCTCCTATGACTCATGAATTTGTTCTCCTAGAAGCTGAGCAAATCCAGTGATGGCTCACCTCATGGTGTTGGTTCGACCAAAGAGATAATTTTTTTTAAGAAATTCATATTGCAATTCAACCCAAGTTTGAATTAGTCTTCCTATTGTGCTAAGCCAGTACTTGGCTTTGTCCATAAGTGAGAAGGAGAATAGGGTCAGTCTAAGTGCATCATCAGAAAAATTTTGAATCTTCACCATGGAACAGATTTTTAAGAACTCATCTAGATGCTTGTAAGGATCTTCATTGGTATTCCCATAGAAAGATGGGAGCATCTGGATTGTGTTCGACTTGATCTCATAATGGCTTGCAGGAATATCAAGTGGATACAAGTCATTGGGTTATAGGTGGAAGAAATAAAGTATTCTTTTATCTACCTAGGTGGTTCAGCTATTTGATTGTCGGATTTAACATGGATCAACCATTCAATTTCAGGATTGGATTCAACTAGATCAGAAGAAGAGATCTGCTTAACATGTATGTACCACTGCTAACCTTAATGTGTGTGATTTAGATATATATATATATAAATATAATATATATATATATATATATATATATATATATATTAATCATAAATAAGTTAGCAAACAATTAAACCTAGACATCTATAAGTTTTTTATACTTAACAGTTCGATATAGAGTAGCTCGATCTAAATACAAGTTGGGTCTGTTCTCACTTCTTTTAACTAGCCAGATAAGAGGTGGGGTCGTGAGAGTCCCCCCATTGCTTTTTTTAGACACCAATTGAATTGGTCAGATAAGCTAACGGAATCAATTAATTAACTACAAGTCTACTTAAGCTTAGCCTTTTTAACCTCTTGCCTTAGACACCAGTTTTAGGGATGAGTCCAAACTTATTTTGCACTTGATTTTACCATAATACTCAAATTGAACTCAATTGATCCTAGAGGTCAATGTCTACTGAATTTTAATTAGACTTGGGTTAATATAGAATACTGCTTGATTATTTTTTGGGCTAAGGAAGGATGATGAAATCTCTACCTTATCTTATTAATGGGTGTTATTTTTAAGTTGATTTGAGATGAATATACACAACCAATTTCAAACAAGAGGTTCTATACAACTAAATTATATGCATGTAATTAATCAAATTTGAAAGCTTATCTTATCTCCAGCGACCATCAAAAATAAATCTAAGATGATGAATGCTTCTAAATAATTAAGTTTCTACTCTTGTCATATGATTTTTATTAGGTTTATGTAGGTGAAATTTATATTAAATTAAAAAAATAATAATTAATACTAAAAAAATAGTTTAGGATTAGGATTGATCTCACCAACTTGAAGCATTTCACCCTTCTTTTCTTCTCTTTTTTTTTATTTTTTTATAAAAAAATAAAAGATCAAAAAAATTAGTATGTTATATTGACAAAAAAATCTAAGAAATCAAATATTAAAATTGGTGTCCGCCCCAACAATGACATCAAAAATTGATATGTCGTGATGTTATCGTTAGGATACCGTGATTATCAAATTAATTCTGATTAAAACTATATAAAAAATGATAAGTCGGATCGAATGCACAGAGAAGGCAGTACTGATTTAAAATCTTTGATTTTGATAAAAAAAATTAAAAAAATAATTTAAATTAGAAAATAAAAATTAAAAATATAAAAAATAAATTTGGTACTAAGATCTACTATTTAGATCTTAGTTTCTATTTATAATAAAAATAAAGAATAAAAATTTAAAAAATATAAAAATAAATTGATACTAAAATCTACTAACTAGATCTTAGTATCTACTTGCAATAAAAATAAAGAGCAAAATTTAAAAATATAATAAAATAAATTTTATACTAATTAAAATTAAAATTTAATTATAAAAATTTAAAAAATAATAAAATAAAATAAAACTGTAATAAAGATCTGAAGTTAATTGACGCAGTTTCATCGGAAAGATGGTTGATGACCTATCTTTCTTCCTTCAAACTCCATGGAATAAACTGGGCTTCTCTCTTTCTTTTCTTTGGATTCCTATATCTTTCTTATTTTTTTTTATTTTTATCTCTTATTTTCTCTACTTTTTCTACTCCCCTTCTACTGTTTTCGGACTCCCCTTTTATAGATGGATTTTTTCTCAAATTTTGGTGAAAAATGAAGTCCTAAATCATGTCAAAATCGTATCCAACCTGCATCCCTTGCTTCTGGCCGTTGGATCTCATATCAACGCTCCAGATCAGCCCAAAAAATCATCGCATCAGGCCTTTTATCAGTCAAATTCAATGATGGCCGTCCGATCGAGTCTGAGATTTGATTTGAACCGTTGGATGGTGCTAAAAAATCCTTCTGTTTAAGTTCCGCCGACCAGAAACAACCATAACGTTGGATCATCTCTCTGGAGGGCTTCAACTATTAGATCGCGCAAAAGTGTGGGCCACCACTGATGGATATGGGATAGAGCTTTCTCAACTGTCTGATCAAGTGTTCTACAGCCTCTCAGCTATCGATCAATGCTTAATCTCGTTCTGTTGTTTAGTTCTCTTAGCCAGATCGAATATGGACCGTCCGATTGAGCCTGAAAATCAATCCGAGCCGTCCGCCAGCACAAAACTCAGCCGCCCTCCCATAGAGCACGACAAAGATTGGACGATTTTTTCTTTGGACCATGATTTTGATCCTGTGGTCCGAGCGATCGATCCATCGTACATCGGTGATCGGTTTACATTAATTTGGGTCAGTTTGATTTGATTTTTAGATTATTTTTTGGATCTATTTTCAATTTGGATTTGAATCTTTGTTCTAGATCCGTTTGAAATCCGATTTACTTCAAATTTTATTCATTTTAACCTATAAATCGGATTCTTTGATGATCATATTTTTTATAAAAAATAAATAAAAATATTAATTTTAATAAATAAATATAAATTATTATATAAATTAATATTTTTATTGATATATTTTCAGGACTCATCGTAAGAGCATAAATAGATAATTAATTATTTATCATTTGTTGGTGTAATTTTATTTTTTGAAGAATTAACATGGGTTAAAAAAGTCTGATGAGTAAGATAAGAGTAATTTTAAATATAGTTGTCCACATCAACATCTCATTGTTTTTATTATTGATGCACCATGATCCATAAAAATAGATTTTTGCACAGATTGCCTGGATCATTTACAACAAGGAGCGAGCCGCCACACTCCAAGTTTGTTCACAATTGACGATTAAGCGAAATATAAAAATAATTTGAGATTTTCTTTCTAATCTATCTTTTAAATTCTTTATCACACTTTAAAAGTATAAAACATCCAAATCAAATAATTAATGGATAAAAGATGTCAATCTTCCCTCCCAACATCATGGAACGAAGGTCTTCCAATGTCTCTATTTATTTATTTATTTTCTCTGACAGTGATCATACCGTGGCACTCTCAGGCACAACATGGACGCGTGCCGTTAATAGTACGCAAGTCCATTCGGAACGCCATACCTATTTCGCCGTCCACTCAGCGGCCGGAACTCAAAAGGTGTTAACTGTTAAAAATTCGGCTATAAAATGCGTTTGGAGTCCGCCCGTTTTTGCTTTCTTTTCTTCGAACCTGACTACGCTCGCTCTCTCTCTCGCCCTCTCTGTCCCCGTTGGCTGCCTCTCTCTCCCTGTATCTTCTAATCTCCACGAGGCTCCTCCAAATTCCACTCCCGTGATTCGAATTATCGATCGAGGTCGCTTCCGGGCGCTCGAAATGAATCGGTTATTGTGGTAATTGGGGAAAAATGGATGTACGAGAGGCAGATGGTTCGGTTCTTGATGCGTTTTCGACCTAACTGAAGAAAAAGCGCTCTCTTTTCTCTTTTCGGAGACGTTCACAGCGTTTTCTAGGGTGTCCGCCCAAAAGAATTCCTCTCCGGGAGGACCCTGTCATGGAGTACGATCCCTCTGATAGCAGCGGTAAGTGGAATCGACCTTTCGCGCGCTGTAATGGAGATTTCTCCCGTGTTTCGTGGATTTTTGGTTCAATAATTCGAGGGATTTCTTGTCAAATCTTGTACTGGAACGAACCTTGGCGTGGATTAGTTGGACTAGCTCGGGTAGCTTGGGAGTATTCAAGATTGGAAAATTAGGGTTTAGGGTTAGATGTGTTAGTAATTAGGCCTAGCTTGCTTGAATGATTCATTTTTTGCATGAAAGATTTCTCGTCTGTTGTCGTATGATAGCTGGTGTTTAATTTGCAAGCCAAATGGATTGAGCTCTGGTTCTTAGGAGAACTAGGGTCTTTATAGATCAGCGTTCATGTTTTTGCTGTACCTTTGCATCAGATAGAGGTTAGGGTTTAAAATCGGGTAATATATATGTATTGGTGAGGTTTGTTAGTATTCAAGACAGTCTCGCTTGATTGTGAAACCTGAGCTGGGCATTCGAAATCTCAGAGGTGTAAATATTTTGCATGGAAGGCACCTTGTACCTTTTAGGGTGCAAAGGGAAATATACTTGTATTTAATTTCCGCACTCGTGTTGGAAGCATTAGATGTGGGAATCTAAGCTGGTTTATGAAATTCAATCTCTACCTTGTAGTGTATGGACTCATTTTCCTCTATTTAAAAGATACTAAGAAGCACTTCTTAAAATGTCATATTGCAGTACATGTCAAAGTGACGTGGTTACCATGATAAGAAGTGATCCAGGAAGCAGAGCGACAAACTGAGTGAGAAACCGTGAATAGTAGTTTGAATTGAAATGAGAAATGATGTGGAGTATGTGAAGCAGAATTTGACATACATATTTTGGGAAAACAGATTTAGTGGTGAATAACTCTTGGATCATTTTCTCCAAACAAACTTGTATCTTTGTTCCTTTTCAAGTTGATTTGCCCAATCCTTTTTATATATGATTTTGAGGAAACGAAGTCTTCCATTAAGGATGTGAATGATACAATTTTTACAGAACATGTGTGGCACAAAATAAACATTCAAAGTTGCTGGCCTTGTGAACAAGGACCCTACCAGATTAGGTGAGCACGAATGCTTGATAAAAAGCTAAGGGCAGGGAAGGGGTTCCACTAAGTTACAAGACTCTCTTGACTCTGAATCTAAATGCAACAGGAATGACCTGATTTCTCATGGTTTAGTACTTTTCATGTTGGTAAGGATACTTATGAGTTCCCTTTATTTATATCATGTTACAGTGTTCACATATTTGAGGGATAGTCATCAAAACCTGATCTTGTTGCTTATCAATTGCAAAGGGAGTGCAGAATCTGCTTTTGAGATGCTAATACGTGCTACTTATGTGAACTGTGTAAAAATGTGAATATCCTGTTCATTTTATTTTCTGTAATGCTAATTATACTTTTGAATTCACCAGCCCTATTTCATATATCAGTGGAAGAGACTAATCAATTGTACTCAAATTGGGATTATTAGACTTCTTTGTAACTATTCAACTAGTTTATTAATGTTTCTAATTTATTACAAGGATCCATGGTTTTCAGTTTTACTTAATCAAAGGTCTCTTTCATCAAAGCAGGCAATAAATGTGGTTTTGTTGAACCAGAAGAAGCAGAGACTCACATTTGAAACTTTAGATTGTCTTCCATTGAAAATTGCATCTAGTGATTCCCCTTGAAGGAACTTGAAATTGTTATTCATACCTAACTTCGCTGACTATATTTCCTCCCATGAATCTTGGGAGTTAGTTGAGTAAATTGGATGATATAGAGCAGCATTGGGGAGAGGGTCTAATATAGATGAGTGGAATTCGAATTGGGGATTGAGCAGTATCTTGCTGGTATTTCATCTTTGGACATGTGATTTCAACAAGAGGGAACTAATTGTTATATAGAACACATAATTTTCAACTTTTGATGACATTAGTTCTAGGGATTTAAGTTTTAAATTGGGTTCTAAGATCTAATTGTGAAGAATGAAAGAAAATATGGGTTGTCTTTATTTACCTTTGGCAAGCAAATTTAGGATTCATGTAAGCAATGCAAGAAATTTTCCTAATATCCATGGTTTCTTGTAATTAATGTGCTGAAGAGGGCATATGGATGGCTGATAGATCAACTATAGTCTAAGAATAAGGTGATGGAAATGTACCTGTGGCTTCATACTGTGGTTTGCAAGTCTCATGTGTATCTATGGCATTGAACATGGCAAAAGGAACCATCAGTTCCATCAAAGTTCAGCATAAAATTTTATTGCATAGAGAAGCGACCGTCGACTTTTATGGATTTCAGTGCTAATTGTAGCCTTTTACCCAAGATAAGATCTTGTTACAACAAATGACAAGTAAAAGTTTCTAAATATCACATAATTCAGATTCCTATGGAACCCAACATTGTAAAAACATCAAAACTTTTTCCACAATGACCTTAAAATATTTCCTACTGATTGCATTTATATAAAGAAGGCTTATAGGCACTGATCCTACTCAAAATAGGACTTCTAAACTACTAATAATAGTTCTGCACTTTAATCAAGGAAAAAAAGCTGATATTTACAATATAGTGCTTTTGCATCACTGAGCTGGACATTACTGAAGCAAATTTCAGTGGGTTCATGCTGTGAGAATCTTATTGGTGGTTATGTAGTGCAAATGTCAAACTTGTCCCAAATACCAGGGTTGGCTTTAGAGCCCTCCATATGTCTAGAATTCTTGCATGCAAGTTCAAGATATCAAACAATACTAAGTTATGTATGTTGCACTTTTATAATAAAATCCAACAACTTCTCACGATAGCTGTTTTGAATTAAGTTCATATATATTTAATGGATGATGTATGCTATTACATATTGGAGTTTGAGTCCTAGTAGCTTCTAGTGAATTAGGTCCAATTAGCTACATGAATGATATATTATTACGTATAGCTTTGCTCGCTCTGTAACTGCCACTTTTTTTACATTTCCTGTGCTACCCTCACTCTTTTGTCCTTCTTTTACTTTTTTGTAGTGTCAATATGTTCCCTCAACGATGTATTTTGTTCTTGTCTTGGAACATGTTATCATAATTCTTGAAGTTTGAAGCTTTTTATAGGTGCATTCTTGGCGTTAGTCAAGTCAAAATTGTCAAGTTGCTACTTGCATTCTTATCTCTTGGTGTACCCCTTTTTTCCCCTGCCAAAACAATCAGCTAAGTTCATCATAACAAACTGATGACAAGCTTAGTTTGTTTGCAAGGAGGTCAACCTCCTGAGTAATCTTTCCTAAAAAACCTCCTGGTCCTAGTTAATCAATTAGGAGGACCAATTTTCACTACCATATTTAGAGACGTCTCTGGAATATGAACATCCCAAAATTCAGCAAATATTCTTTAACTCTGGAACAAAATTTGGGTACCAAGGACTTATCCCATGTATCATTCTTATCGTCTCTGATGGCTAAAAATTCAGTCTGTATATTTGCGGAACATCTTTTCCAAACTTCATTGCCACACCATGTTAGCTTTATCTTGACCATGCATTGGTGCAATATCTTCTATTAATGGTTTCTGAAGGAAACTGTCATTGGCAATGTCACATATTATTTTTTTGCACTATTTAGCTCCAATCCTGCATAATATACTCGGGGTCCCTTCAGACTACATACCTGATCAGCCAAAATGCACCAAGTGTTTATTTCATATTATATCTGGTGGCAAGATTTTATTAGCTGATACAAGAATAAATATTATGCATTATTCAAGATAATATTAGCTCTTTTCATTGATGCTTTCAATTCATGGTATGTACATGATTTTTTATAGAGTTATGTTGCTATGGTGCTTATAATTATGCTGCCATTGGAGCTATTAGGTTCTTCTTTTATCTTATAATGCATATGCAAATGACTTTGGCTTAACATTTTTTTGGGCAGTTGCGGAACACTATTGGTTATGCATTCAGGTGCAAAAATAGTGACAATTGCCAAACCATTCAATATCTTATTGTTACAAGGTTTAATGCTAGTAGTGATCATTAGATGGAGTTATAGTTTGACTATAGGACCTAATGACTGTAGATTAAGGTTTATAGAGTAAGTCTCTTCAATAATGGCAAACCAGATATTGTCATGGAGCTTGGCATTACCATTGTAGTACATTTGCTACTTTTCCATATTTTTCATCAGTTGTGTGGAGTTGGGATAGGCTTTAGCTGGTTAGATTTTAGAGATATGCTCCTCTACGAATTAATTATAGAAGAGGGAGCCCTTCTTTTGACGTGAAATTGTTTAATGTTTACTTTTTTTATGTGCAATCAATGTTGGCAGACTTATGGCAAAGTTATCATCATCTCAAAGCTTGACGATTTCAGGCTTTTGATGCAGTAAAATCTAAATTGTGGTTGAGCAATATTGCTTTGAGCATGCCTTTTGATAGTAACTTGCTAAGTTAAATCCTCATTGGTTATGGATCGACCTCTTTTAAGCTGCAATCAGATGCAACTCCTCTGTCATCCTTTCCTCCAATCATGAATGCCTCCTTAATTCAACAAGTAATTCCATTTAGTTGCACTCTGGTGTGATGTCGCTCGAGCATTTTTATATCATTGTAATCTATTTCCTCCTTACATAGTTATACTGGTTATCTTGTGATATTCTATAATGCCTGAATTGACTGCAGGGACTGATGATGACCTTCCACCATCACATCAGAACAGGGGTGCAAGAGGAGGGCGTGTTGCTGGGAATGGAAGAACTATGCTTGGTGCTATTTCATTCCCCAGGGTACAGAATGATATGGAGATCCAAATACATCGGCTTGAGCAAGAAGCATACAGTTCAGTTCTTCGAGCATTCAAGGCTCAGTCGGATGCCATTACATGGGTATCCATCCAACTATAATCTTATCCAAAACAATATGTTCTTCAATTTTCCTATGGACGTTTATTGGAAACCTTGTTTGCTTTCTTCAGGAGAAAGAAAGTCTTATAACTGAACTGAGAAAGGAACTGAGACTTTCTGATGAGGAACACAGAGAACTTTTGAGCAGGGTTAATGCTGATGATATTATTAGGAGAATAAGGTCTGTAAATGAATAAATCTTATTAGAAGGACCCACTTATGATACACAATTCAGATGACGAATTTTGTTCCCTTTTCTAATTGTTAGCATGAATTGTTTGACAAATTTTATAGGGAATGGAGGGCAGGTGGACACCAAACTGGCTTGCTTAACAATGCTCAACTCACAAATGATCCAGTACCCAGTCCCACTGTTTCAGCTTCTCGCAAGAGACAGAAGCCATCTCAGGCCATACCCTCTCTATCTCTGGGTGCACCATCTCCTGTATTGCACTCACAACCAGTTGCCACTTCCATACAGCCATCATCAACAGCAGCAAAACGGGGAGCTGCAGGAGGGGCAAGGGGCAAGAAGCCTAAAACAGTAAGTTTATGGTTCCAAGCATGAGTTGTCTTGTAAAGTAATCTTCATTCTCCATATTCTTGTTGTTCATTCATTTTTAATTCCTCCAACTTTCAGGGTCAGACATTGCCTGGAGTATCTTCAATGAAGTCCCAGCGATATCCTTCTGCGGGTCCCAGTGGAAGGGGTCAGGTTGCAAACAGGAGTTCCACGGGTGCTCTTGCAGAAGCACCACCATATGATCCACTAATTGGGCGGAAAGTCATGACAAGATGGCCTGAAGATAATAACTTCTATGAGGCTGTTATAACTGATTATAATCCAGTTGAGGTGTGTTTGGTTATTTTGGTGCTCATCTTCTCTGTGTTGGAGTTGCATATTGCCAAGCTTACCCTTTTCCAATTCTCAGGGTCGTCATGCTCTGGTATATGATATAGGAACAGACAATGAGACATGGGAATGGATTAATCTCAAAGAGGTGATTCAATTTCTTCTATGACAAATATTTAAAACTATAATAGACTAATTTGTTCTACAATTGCATGTTGCTTTGTAGCTTTTACCAATGCTCCTATTTAGTTTGGTGATTATTTGATGATGTATCACTTGGCCTACAAGATTTGCTTACATGGTCCCATTCTACAATTTGTTCATAACTACATGATTTATGATTTTTGTAACAGCAGCATATTGTGGATTTTATTATATTTATGATTTGCTGGCATGTTTTTTATATGCTCGTTGAATTATATTTTGTTTATTTAGTTGACATTATTAATGCATTTTGTGTCAAAAACTAATGGAATTAGTAACTTATCGCGGGAAGCTCCTAGTTTGTAAGCGCAGTTATGATGACTTGTTTGTTGAAGTGATGGCATATGTGGAATGATGTGAGGGAAGATTAGTCTGGTAAGGGGCTGGATGGTTGGAGGATAACATACAAATGATCTTTGCTACATCAAAATTTGACAACCTATATTTTTTAGTGTGTCAGGAAATGATTGCAGTTATAGGTCTCTCACAGCTTGTTAGTGGAATTATAACCTACGGAGGGTACTGGCAGGAAAATAATGGGACGGATCTGAAACAGTATTTTAAATTAGTAGATTTATGCTTACGACACTTCAATTTACCTACTCCTGATGGGCACTTTTCTATGTCAAGCAAGGTGGCTTGAAGTGGAATTTAAAATTGAAAAGTCTAAGTTTGTAGTTTTCTTTTGAGTAGTCAGGATAAAGGTCAGCCTTGACACCTTTTACCTCAGTGTTTATGAATTATGACAAAGATGGAGCTGCACTTATTGCTTTCAAGAGTTATGTAGAAAAAGATGGTGGATTGGAAAGCAAATTCTAGTTTCATGACATCTGTCCCGAAGGGATGAAAGAATATAAGAATTATGTTTCTGTTAACCTTCTCGTACGGTTTTTAAGGTTATTAAACAGGGTATTGGGTGGTCCTATTCATACTTGCTTTCATTGGGAGTCTCCTTGATTTTTTGGGAAGCAATTGGTTGGCTTTTCATTGCTGAAAAGGATGTAGGTCCTTTGAAAAGGAATGCAGTATTGGTTAACCTGTTATGCATAAAGCCTGTATTTTGCTGGTTTAACCTGTCTATATTATTCATTCGGTTTTGTTCCTATGGGGAAGTGAATAGATCAAACTTGCATTACAGTTTCCCATTTTCCCCTCACTTTCTATTGCTCCTGTATATGTTATCTGCACTCCCAATGGTTGGGTCTTGTTCTTGGAGGGGCACATCCCTTAATTTTGTCTCCACCTAGAAAGGGGCAGGACATGTGGCTCCACAGAATCAACTTTAATCTTCTGCTATCAGAAGTATGTCTGATGGCATTCAGATTTTGATACATGTTCTCGGCATCACCCAGTTATTTAGATATTATATGGGACTTAAGGAGTGTGCTGATTGTTTTGACAAATTTGGGAGCTCCTTCAAATGACAAATAAGAGCATTGCTAAACCTATTCCTGGGTGTAGATGAAGGAAACCTACATGCCCGCATGTCCCATGCCTGCCGGCTGGGCTGGTTCCTACCAGTTAAAGATTGTTATGTTAGAGTGTTACCATGCTACCTTCTCTTCTTCCCAACTCCCCTGCTTCCTCTCTTCTTTCCTGTCTCTTGACCTGTAGCCCATTTTTTCTCTTGTTACCAATATCTCCTCCTCCTCCCTTCCTCATCTAGCTTCCACCTCCCACTCCACATTCATCTTCAACCAAGCCTTCATAGTGGCATAAAGTTTCTCCTTCAAGTCTAAGTTCTGATTTTTCCCCCTTTTTTGTGGATAAATACAAAATCGATGAGTAAGCCAGGATATCTAGAGTGAACATCCTGTCCCTTCCTCTTGATTCTGGTATAAGGATTCTTGATTTTGGCATAAGAAGGGAGAGGAGTTCGAGAATATGGCAAAGAAGAATCTCTATGGCTGGGGCCTCTTTGGCTTTAAAGATGAGGTCGTCACCAATTTGTGCAATAAGCCAACCAATTGTTTCTAGGCCAGCAACAATTATTTGCATCTCTCTTATACTTAGATCTAAGCTCAGATGACAAAAAGAGATTGATCATCAGATAGCTTGTTCACAAAAGGGCAGCCTAAGCTCTGGAACCTTGCTGCTGGGACAACAGACAGTACATCCATCTACAACCTCATGGATTGGTGATGGGCATAAAGGATGAATGGGCGGGAACCATCAAGGATGAAGGGCTCAAGCAAGAGATGAAGGCAGCAGAGACTGGAGGAAAGGAGATTATATGCTATGATGGTGAGATGAGAAAGAATGCCTAGCTCCTAAACCCAAAAAAAGTTTTGGACTCATAAGCATGCCATGTGTTGGATACTTGGATCTATTTCTTATTCACCTACATGCCTGTGTAGGTCTGGCATGCTCAATAAATAAATTTGAGTTGGTGTGGCGTTTGAATCCACTGCTCCGAAATGTAACTTATATTGCCGGATGCAGACCTAATTATGGGCATTTACAGCTTTGGGATGGAGAATGTCCACTGTATTTGGATCTGGGAATAGAAATGGGTATCTATTTATCAAATTTATATGGAAGACAACTTTTCTCTTGGATTACATAGTTCCAGATTTTTTTGTTACAACTTTTGACTTGTCCAGTTTCTTTCTGGTATGAAGCAGAGCTAAACCCAGAAAAAATACAGCAATTGCCGACTATAGCATTATAAAATGTGAAGATGTGGCTAGCAACCAGGCATCTCCATATTTTCCTTCGATGTTGGCTGCAGAATTAGTTGCTTCTCCCTGAACTTCTGAAATAACTGCTACAATTTTCAACAAATAAGTTTTTCTTTTCCATCCTACAATCTGCTTTGATTTTGGCTGTTATTTTGGCTGTTCTAGATGCATGATTGTTAAACCAATAGATTTCCCTCCTACGCTTGGCTTGATCTCAAGCTTTTTTTTTTTCTTCGCCTCATATATTCTGGGTCCATGAGGTAATATTCAAATAGCAGCTGAAAGAAACATGGACTTTCAACTTATTGTCAGTTTATAAATCAGTAGATATTTAAAAGTAGGTTTTTAGTATATGGTGGTGTTTTTTTGCTTCATATATGATGTTCCATTTATTAGTCATCTGCTGGCAGGGTTTCTTATGAGCAGATCTTTGATGCTCTTGGGACTTGCATATCCTCCAAGAGCTAGTATGTAAACCATAAAAATGTTTTCATGATCCTATCAAATTCATTTCATATGTGAAATATGGGTTTTCAGCCTGAATCTGTATATTTGCTATCTTCCACTCCGTCCGCATAGCTCATGAACATCATGCCATCGACATTGTTGGTACGGCTTTAACACCTCGAAGAGCTTCTGTAATTTGCACATATTCAGTTCATATCAAGTAAGGGTCTTATGGTAGAATCTACTGTATATGAATGATGTTGTTTGTATATACTTAAGGTGGCAAACATGTCGTAGTATTGTGTCTTGATGGCAGGAGTCATTGATTTGATAAGTAATTCATACTGGTACAGTTTTCCACACTAAGAAGAGAAAAGGGGGGAAAAACAACAGAAAGAAAAACTCTTTTATCATTTTTATATTGCTACTAGTGAGGACCAACTAGATGTTATTCCATCATTCTCAAGTCGTGTGGACTTCCTTTTGCATTTAACTTTCCAAATGCTGATCCAGAACTTCTTGTCATTTTTCTATTTCTGACTGCTGGGCCAGAATATCTCCATGAGTTCACATTAGCAGATGCTTCTTATATTGTAAGTCCCTCTAAAATTGTTCTGTGAGGGATGCGGCTTACCATGCAAGGTGTTCTGTAAGGGATGCTTCATATTTGTTTTGGCAATTTCTTTGGCTGCAGTTTTCGCCTGAAGATATTAGATGGGAAGGTGAGGATCCAGGTATCAATCATCGGCCAGGTCGGGGTGGACCAGGCCGTGGAGCTAAGAAGTCTACTGGCCGTGGTGGTGCTATTCCAGGTGCAGGAAGGGGAAGGGGATCATTGAAGAATCAGGCCAAGAAAGATTTTCCCCCTTCACAAAATGGCATTGGGAAGAAGCCCATTGATGACATTGAAATACTCAACACAGAGACTCTAATAAAAGAGGTATGCATTTGAGAAGCTCAAGGCATGGTGGAGTGCAAGAATACTTTTTGATTTAATTTTTTTCCCTTCTTCAATTTCACTTTGTGATGCCAAGCAGGTGGAGAGGGTCTTTGGTGCAAGTCATCCCGATCCCCTTGAGATTGAGAAGGCAAAGAAAATGTTGAAAGTAAGACAACTCCCATAAATTGTTATTTTGTAGATGATTATTGTATTCATGGATGTATAGAGGGTCCTTGTTGTTTGCTTTGAGGAAATAGAGGGTACTTGCCACTATTGCAGGAACATGAACAATCACTGATAGATGCAATCGCGAGGCTTGCTGATGTGTCTGATGGTGACAGTGGTAATACTAATATGCCCATCTTTCTGATCAATTTTTTACATGATGTCCAGAATATCTAGAAGGCTTTATTTGTCTGCATGAGTTGTCTACTTCCTGTAAATTCTAGATAAAATCTTTGCACTGATAGGTCTGATGGTGAAAGTGATAGATACTGATAGGCACATCTTTCTGTTTAATTTTACATGGTGTCTAGAAGAAGAAGGCTTTTTTATCTGTATGAGTTGTCTACTTCCTGTGCCATGTTGATGTGATAGAGGAGAGAAGCAAAACTGATTCAGTGTAACAATTTTCCCCAATAGTTTAAGCATTTTAGCAATGCTTACGGAGGTCTTAGTATCATTAATCAGTCGGAATTTCTCATTTGCTTGGAACTCAACGCATCTTGGTATGATTTTGCTCTTATCAAAAACAAGAATTGCCACATTTTCCGCTACCACTTAGAATCTGCTTCATCGGCATATATTGGTGCATTGAAATTTTGATTCATCATTCATCTTATACACATTGTTTTCATGGTAATAGTCTTTGTAATGTGGAGGAGATAACCAAGTCTCGCATAGTGAAGGTTCTTACTAAGCCATTGATGCAATTATAAGTCCAGCAAGTCGCCACATTTCGAAAGAACATATGCATTTATCTGAGTTCTAATCCATCAAATTTCCATGACACAGAAGGAGGCCATCAGTATTCACATGGGCAATCCATGGACCGAGATCGAGGATGGAGGAACCAGCAATATGCTGGGAACCAACATGGGGCAAACTATGAGGATGACATGGCAGGTGCAGGTAGAGAAGGTTCTGATGGTGACCACATGGCCGGGGATGGTGTCGCATCGGACTACCGGCATGATGGTGATGATGATGACATGTAACTTGTGATCGGTCAGCCTTTACTGAATTTACCATCTCATGAGGCCCAGTGAAGCCCCATCTTCTGTAAAATGCGTTGCTAAGATTTATTTCTTACCACATGGAAAAATAACAGCTCCTTTATTGTTTAGCGGGATGGATATCGCTGATGAGGGGTCAATCTAAGTCATCCTATGCATCACCCATAGAAGCACACTGGGGAAAGCTGCCTCTGTAAAGTTATTTCAGTGAATAGCCTGTGACATGTAAATTGTCTGGATGGCCTTCAACTTTTGGTGCTGCAGGTTGCTTCGGCTGATTCTGTAAGTTATATCTCATTCTGATCGCTGTAAGTTTGGTGCAAATTAAAAAGCCATTAGGAAATGACACGGCTATTTTTGAGTGCATCATATCCGGGCTTGGCTTGCTCTAGATTAAAGTTTATCAGCCTGCTAGAGTAATTTTTTGTGCACTGCGGTGCAGCAAAATTGACGTGGAGCACATCATTCAATTATAACGGATTACATAGCGTAATAATGAAATAGATATTTAATGTTATTAAATTTCTTTATTAAATTTTTTTAGGTGAAAATATTCTTTCTCACCGTAGAACAAAAAAAATGATGGTATTATTAGTTTCTGATGTTTTATACGGCTTTCTATAAATATATATAATATTCTAGACAATATATATGATTTTTTGTGTTTTTATATGATATCTATAGGTTATTATGGCTTTGTATTTTTATATGATATTTTAAACAATATATATGACTTTCTAATGTCTTATATGATCTTTTATAAATATATATGATATATTGAATAATATATATAATTTTTTGTGAATATATATATGACATCCTAAACAATATATATAACTTTCTGCGTCTTTATATGATATTTTGAATAATATATATAGTTTTTTGATATTTTATATGATTTTCTGTGAATATATATGATATCATGAATAATATATATAATTTTTTATGAATAAATATAATATTTTAAATAATATATATATATAATTTTTTGATGTCTTATATAATTTTTTGTCAATATATATGATATCTTGATATATATATTTTCTATATATAATTTTTTGCTATCTTATATAATTTTTTGTCAATATATATGATATCTTGATATATATGATTTTCTATATATATGATATCTTAAACAATATATATGATTTTTTATATTTTTATATGATATTTTATTAATTATTATGACTTTTTGATATCTTATATGATTTTCTGTGATACAAAAAGTCATATGTGGCGTGAGGAAGCCATATATATTATTTAAGATATTGTATATGTTCATAAAAAGTTATATTATTTAAGGTATCATACATATTCAGTGAAAGTTATATAAGGTATTAGGAAATCATAATAACCAACATTATATCATATAAAAATATATAAAAAATTATATATATTATTTAAAATATTATATATATATATAGGAAGTTGTATAGGATATCAAAAAGTAATAATACTATTCTTTCTTTGTTCTATGAAGAAAGGATATTTTCATTAGCAAAAATTGATTAAAAAAATTGAACGGTATTAAATATTTATTTTATTATAAATTGTGTTACGTGGTTCGATATAATTGAACAATACATTCCATGTCAATTTTTCTGCATCGTATGCGGTGCATAAAAAGTTTCTCTAGTCAATTATTAATCTAAAGTCAGATTCTATCCAGTTTGGATAGAACATAACTGGAGGAGGTCCAACCTCTGGTGCCGTGGTGGCCCTTATCGAGTGGGCTCTATTTAGTTTGTGGGGTATTCCATCATAGAAAAATTCTTTGTACCCCACCTGCAGTATAAAAAATTCGATATGGAGCGCACTGCCTTACCTGGTTGAGTCACATAGCGATCGCTTTTCAATATATATTTAATATTCATAATTTTATTTTTTTATTAAAAATTTTAAATAATAAAAATATATATATATATTTTAGATTATGACATCTTATATCGATATTATGACATCCTATGTTGAAATTATATGATGTTATAATTTGGATAGAAATATTTTTATTAGTTAAAAATTTCATAAATTTTTCAATAGTGAAAATGCTCTTTTCTCTCTACGATATCATGTCCAAAAAGTTATAATTTCAATGTAGAATGTCATAATATTGGTATAAAATTTTATAATTTTTTTTTAAAAAAAAAGATATTTTTGTCATTCAAAATTTTAAATAAAAAAAATTATAAATATTAAATATTTGTTAGAAAGCGATCACTATGTAGTTCAATTGGACGAGATAGTGCATTCTACATCAGATTTTCTAAACCGTGGCCGGTGTACAAAAAATTTCGTTTCCATCGTGAATCATATGACATTGCGTGTGATTTGGCCCAACAAATCGTCATCATCGTGCGGCAAGGAAAGGGAGACTAGACCTCCGGTGTAGGTTCAACCCAAAGAGGGTCTTAAACTGGAATATTGTACGGCTATGGTTCATAAAGTCTCTTGGCACGGAAGGGGTAAGCCGAAGCTCACGAACACAGCAGTCATGCTGATCCTGCATTTGGTGCTTCAGCAACAAGTAATAGTTGTTGTTAGCAAGGCATTTTTAGGTCCATGTAGTTGTTGATAGAAAATATACACGGTCTGTATGGAGTAACACTGGAGGCAATCTACATTTTCGATGTCAATAGAATAATGAATATTGAAGATAATGCAAGTGTTCATCCTCAAAGGAACAATTTCTAGAGGAAATAGATCACCGATGCTTAAACATTATGTCGATTCCTAAAGTTTCAATTGTTTGTTCCAATCGGTTAAATTCAATTCCATTAATGGTGTTGCGTGAGAGCCATGTAGCATCAGAGAGAGAGAGATGAATTGTATCTTCTAATTTCAACCTGCGCTTGATGAAATTTCAGATAGTTGGAAATGATTTGTACGGTAAGGTGCTTCTCCATCATAATCATCTAAGTTTAATCTATCTTTATGAAGCACAAATTATGTTAACTTACACTTTTTTTGGTAGAATGTTAACAAAAACCTTACAACCTTGAGCCCTACATGTTTCCTTATTCTTCTTATATTATTTTGTATATTTTCCAATTAAAGTATATGTGCAACTATGTTGATTCGTAATCTAATGCCCCAGTAGTATATACTAGTCGCTGACTATAATGTAATGCAAGGTGACGTAATGGACCAAATAATTGAGTGCGAGGTGTCCCATCATCGAAGGTTTGGAGTAGGTCCAGCATGAGTATGTGTTATTTAAAACTTATCAGACAATTCCTTCATAGATTTTACAGGCAGGATTTGCATTAGTATTTTAAGAGAGACAAATCGGATGCTTTATTTGTTGAACAGATTCACCGAATTACAATTATGATAATTCAGCATCTTTTTTTTTCTTTTTTTTTTTAATCCGCTAACAAAATCGATAGGTTTATTTAACTAATCGAGGTCATCTTTAGTGGTCCATCTACAGCGATGCATGGCTACGTCCGTCGTTTTGGGTTTCTCTCATTCCTGACATCATTTCAAATCCCTCGGTGCTTCTTTGAAAATATAGCAGTTCGAGAAAGATAACATCACAGGGTAGACAAAAGACGACTCTTTGAATAAAATTACAGAGATGGATTTTAGAAGAAGTAAAATGGCAAACTCTAGACTCCATGCACATCTAGCAGGTATATCATATCCGATCGAACCTCCTCAATCATGGATCTGTTTTTGTGCCAGTTACATCTTTTCACAACCCACGTTTCAAGATGACCAAGATGACCATTGCATATTGGCATAATCAAGACATTAGACATTCAACTTTGTTGGTCCACATGAAGATTGTTTATTTTTCAGTGCTTCAGATTAGTTGACATATGAGGGATCCCTACAGAATTTTATGGCTAAAAACACCGGCTGTTGGCTTCTTTAGGATTTCTTCACTCTTTTCTTGAGCCTTTATTTCATTGTGACCATAGGCTTTCATCTCTTAATCCCCTTGACCAATATCATTCTTCCTCCATAAGTTGCCTTAGATTCTGTGGAGAAGCAAACGGTTTCAACTTGAGTTGCATTGTCTTCTGAATTGCTCGTTCTTAAGCCAGCCTTTAATAGCAATCATTTCGTCATCCCCTACTCAGTCCTGCCGCTAAGCTAGCCAAAGTCCCGACATTTTCTTTTGCACTTGTACCATCACTCAGAGTCGTATTTGAAGTTCAACTTGCGTCTGATGAGGATGCGATAGCGACAAAACATGTTAGAAGTACGGTTTCATTTCTAAACCTGAGTATGTCTCCATTCTTCCTCCTTACATTTATATAATTAAGCTAAGCTTGCAAGATGTTTGTGTAGATTAACAGTTCTGGTCAGAGCCATATCCCCTGCACACCTTCTGTAGAATCTCATTCCGTACACACTCCTCCAGGTGCATGGTACAATCAGGCTTTATTAGTTTTTTTTTTTTTTTGAAGAAAATCAGAATTTATACCACCATTGTTGTAGCCAGTGCAGAACGGACTTGACATCTGCTCCGCATCTCACAGGTTCGAAGCCATACGGATTTGATTAAATGGAGAGATTTATTCTTGATACCTATGCGAATGGAGGCTGTTGCGGCCAATCCCTCATGTTTGATCGTCGAGAATGAACATCTGTAAGAGAAGTCCACACTGACCGGAGATACCTCCGACGAAATTCTCCGACGGTCAATCAGAGAGGAGACTAGGCAACAGTAGAAAAGAATCAGGAGAACTCAGCGAGAGAGGGAGAGAGAGAGAACCAGAGAGAGTGGTTCAGGGCTTCGAAAGAACCTCTTCAGCACTGTTGCCTTCCCCATTTTATAGTAGAGCATGGCATGATGCCGCCATTGATGACGCAGACAACTAGGAGAGTTGTCAAATCGTCGGAGGCTGTCAGAGTCACCGTGGGTTGTCAAATCATTGGGATTAATCTATGTCCTTGACAGGACAATGTCCCAGGGCGACTATGCGCATCCTTTGTCAGGGCGGCGGCCCTCAGCAGTCGTACGGCGTTTGGAGAGCCGATCGGCCATACGTCGCATTCGTCATGAGATGTCAGGTGAAAACCAGGACCTTCCGATGGTCAGTCTGGCGCGTTGCGGGAGTCGGAGAAAACTCTGTCGTTCGGCCAGTCGGAACGGAAAAGGTCTTCCAGACCGACATACCTTCGATCGGACGGTGTCGACAGTCGTCGGTCCGGTAGAGTCGGACGTCGGTTAGACGGGCCCGATGGTGAGTCGGCGTGAGAGGGACCGTCGGTATTTCCAACAGTTGCCCCCCACTCTGAGTCGGATGTCGTGCTGGCCAGCGTCCTTGCGTGGGCGGCAGCTTCGGACGAAAGGAGTGAATATGCATCGCATTAAGCTCCGACTTAACGACCGTACTGTTGATCGATCCGCGCCAGACGCCAGACGTCCCACCAGTGTCAGGCATCCTATCGGGAATAAGAACCGTCATTTCGCCGTCTCTTCGGGAACTCGAACCGCCATGACTTTTTCCCACGTGGCGGGGGGCCATTGGCCGGATCCGTTCAGGCGGATGGAGGCGACGTGGCTCGATCTGGGGCAGGTGCGTCGAATCATCGGACCGAGGAAAGGCCCAGATGCTGCCACGTGTCACAATCTGGGAGATCTTCGTTGGGCGTGCTCTCATCCGACCGTCGAAAGGCACTATATATACAGGGTCACCCGCATCCAAAACCCTACCTTTCAAACCTGTTGTCCAGACTCTGGCCGAGCAATCCTTTGCCTCAGGTAGTTGTCCCCGTGTCCTTTCTTAGAGGGTTTTCTAGGAGCTTGCGTTATCTTTTGTTTTCTCTTGCTTCCTTGAAAAGCTCTTCCTTCTTCTCCTCATTCTTTGACTTCGATTCTAGCGTCATGGCCAGAACCTCTCCACAAGAAAGTCGGTGGGGAACCCGACTGACGATTCTCGATCGACCCCGAGGTGGAGGTCTTTTCACTTTCGGGTCGAACGTCGATCAGCTCCAGGAGTAGTACTGCATCCTGGAGCAGTTTCGGCTGTTCGCCCCTGGAGCCGATGGTCGGGTTAACAACCCGCCGCAGACCAAGTGGCTTTTTACGTCGAGGACCTCCGGGCCGGTCTTCGCTTTCCAGTTTCGGAGTTTGTCCGAACGTGCTGGACTACTACGGACTGTGTCCAACGCAGCTGGCGCCAAACTCAGTCCGACTGGTAGTCAGCTTTGCTTTGTTGTGTCGGTTTTTGCCGATCAATCCTCATATTTTCTCTTTCAAGCTTTTTTTGTTCTCCGACCCCACCCTAAAGCCGAGGGTGGTGGTATTTCAACCCTCGAAAGGGTCTTTCCTTCATCACTGGTCTTCCATCGTCGATTCATGGATGGAAGAACCAGTTCTTCTTTGTCTCTTCTCCCGTTCCTTGGGGGTTCCCTTCCCGCTGGGGGGACCCCGACCCAACCAAATAAGAACAGTCGGGTGGAGTCGGGGACGAGAAGACTTCCACCGTCTGAAGGACATCTCGGTGCCGAAGCAGAAGGAGCTCGTCACCGAGCAAGCCCTGTATGATGCCAGTCTCAGCTCGGTTCCTCGCTAGGTCTGTTTTTCTTCTCTCTCTTTTTTTTTTGGTGTTGATCCTTGTTGACATTGCAAACATGCCGACGAGGGTGAGGTTAACGGAGGCCGATGTTCGATAACACGCGGCACGCAAGAGGCCAGCGCATGGAGCCGAACCATCATGGCCTGCCAAGAGGCCCCAAGTAGCACCGCCAAGCAAGCCGACGGCGGCGGAGCGGAGCCCGACTCCAACGATCGTCGGATCGGGAGCCGGTCATCGCACTATCGGTGCTGACAGTGCCCACTGAAGTCCCGTCCGAGGAATGATCGGCCGAGGGAGCAGCCTCACCCGAGGGACGGACGGTCGAGGGACAGTCGAGGATGTGCCGGCCACTCAGCGGCGGAAGAGGTTCGGGCAGAGGCACGTGAGCCCGATCAACCTGCATCGGTGGCCCTGTGCCCTCGGGAGGGACCCAGTCAGGCTCGAGTCTGCCCTCCCTTTCTGACATCAGGGCTGGGTGTCTGAACGAGGGAAGGCCCCGATGGGCCTGGTGACGACAGGAGGTCGGCCGGCCATGGCACGTCGTCCGACGCCCCACTTCCCGAAGGAACGTCGGCCCTGGCCAACCACGACTTGGCCAGAGGCTGTGCCAAGCGATCATCCTTCTGACTAACCATGAGATCATGAAGAACCAGCGGTATCCGACATGCTTTCCTCCTTCTACCTGACCATGATCCAGGTAAGTCTTTCTCCTTTACTTTTATTTTCGTCATTATCTTTTATAAGTTCGGTCTTTTGATGGTTGGTCTTGTTGTTCGCAGATGATTTACAACATGTCCGAGCTGGAGGCCGGATATCGGAGATTCGGCGATCTCCGGGGCCTGGAAATATAAGGCCATAGCCGTCGAGGCCGACAAGGCGTAATGGTCGACCAGCTGAAGCAGTCGGTCGATCGAGAGGCCTGGCTTGAAGAGGAGATCTCCGCCTCACCGAGGAGGTCTCCCCCTTACCGGCGCTCTGGCGCTTCGGGGATCGAGCTGCAGTCGGCTCGCGAGGACGCCAAGCGAAGTCCCGCACTGTTCACCGACTGCGTCGCGAGTGGGATGACTCCGTCAAGGAACTCAAGGCCGAGCGTGAGCAGCTCCGGATAAGTTTGGGGAATCTCGCCAAAGTCGAAGAAAACTTGTTCTCCTCCAGCCGATGCAAATATTGCGAGGGCGGAGGCAAAGTCGGCGAGAAGGCCATAGGTCGGGCCGTGGAGGACTTCCCGGCTCTGATGAATATCGAAAGAACTTCTGGAGAGCGGCTTCCTCTCGTACCGAGTGGGGTACAAGGACGCTCGGGAAGCCGTCCGAAGCCTGTATCCGGAACTAGATCTCGACAGCATCGTCCCTCCAGAGTCAGAGGGCCAAGCCGCAGGAGAGGTGGCCGACCCATCGCGGGAGATCGCACCGTCGTGGAGGAGGCCGACGCAGACCAAGTTGTCGAAGGTGATGCAGCTCCGACCCCCGATGCTACCTCGGCCCAGCGGATATGCTGACCCCCCCGGACTACTCCCAGTAGAGGAAGCCGACTCCGGCGAGTAGTCGGAGCTTGTTCTATCTTTTTATTTTTGTTTAGTATACTTGTAATCAGGTTCGGTCCAATTTTGTAAACTTAGTTCAAATTTAAATGATATTGAAAATCTTTCAAGTCTTCTTTCTCTTTGTGTGTCTGAAATGTGTCTCGCATGTTTCGCCGAAACACCCTTAGGCGTATAAGTCGCAGGCCCGACGTAGCTAGCTAGGACGTTCGGTAGGATCCCGGATAACGATCCAGAATAGTCGGTAGCATGCCATGGTAAAGGCAAAGCGAGCTCCGCTTTAGATCGGCCTCCCGATGGTCGTATGACCCGACGGTCGAGAGCTTATGTCGAGCGCTCGTTGCCCAGACTAAGTCGGGCATGTTCGTCAAGTCGGACGTCGTTCGTCGAGTCGGGCGACGTTCGTCGAGTCGAGCGTCGTTCGTCTTTCGGGCGTAGCTCTTTGACCGATCATTGTCGGGTCCAATAGTTGGACAATGTCTGGCATGTTTAGTAGATGACAAGTCGGTCACCCTGTGCCCGATTCTCTGTCGGGCATATGCATCGCGACGTGCGATAAACGGTGGCAAGCCGAATACCCTTCGACCGATCGAGACCTGGTCGGTGTGTTGCAAACGCGACATTGGTCGCATTGACTTTTTGCCTTTCTTGGCCGGAGCCAAGTCGGCAAGTTAGCCAGTCACCTTGCTCGAGTGCTGGCTATGGAAGAGGCATGGCTTAGACTTAGGGAGTTCCATCGCCATCGCGGCCTTCCACCAACATAGATATTTCGATCGTCGCAAGAGTCCGACGTGCCATCGGCGATCGATCCGTAGAATTCCAGTGGAATGCTGGGCCCAAGTCGTGGCATCGGGGTTCGTACTACTAGCAAGCACCGACGCACCGCTGGAGGGTTGAGATTCTAGACTCCGAAGTTTTGAAGCTGAGTTTGCATTCCGAACAAGGGCACACAGAGTTTACTGGTAGTACAACTTCAGATTATCAGCATTCCAATTCGGGAATGGCGCTCCCTTCTAGAGTCTCCAGTCGGTAAGCTCTCAGCCGTAGGTGTCCGCTACTTGTAGGGTCCTTCCCTGTTCGGAGCCAACTTTCCCTGGTCTAGGAGATTCGAAACTTTGCCTTCTTAAGACCAAGTCCCGGGCCTGAAAAGCTTCGGCTTAACCTTGGTGTTATAGTATCGGGCCACCCTCTATCGGTAGGAAGCCATGCGGAGTTGAGCCTCGCACCGGAGTTCGAGTAGGAGGTCCATGTCGGCTCTCCGACACTCGGAGTTGCCCGGCTCTTGGTACTGCTCGACTCTAGTCGATGGTAGCCCGATCTCGAGCGGGATCATCGCCTCCATTCCATAGGCCAAGTTGAAAGGAGATTCTCCGGTCGGGAACGGGGTGTCGTCCGGTACGCCCATAGGACGGAATTCAATTCTTCGATCCATAGGCCTTTGGCTTCATTCAGTCGGGCTTTAGTCCATGCAGAATAGTCGGTTGGTCACCTCAACCTCGCCATTGGACTGTGGGTGCCCGATCGAGGTCAGTCGGTGCGTGATATGAAATCTCGTGCAGAACTCCTGAAAGTCTCGGTTGTCGAATTGTCGTCCATTGTCGGTGATGATGGTATGCGGTAGTCCGAACCTGAAGATGATAGACTTCTGAACGAAGTCTTCCATCTTCCGCTCAGTGATCTGCGCAGAGTTCGGCTTCCACCCATTTAGTGAAGTAGTCAATTGCGACGACTATGAACATCCTTTGGCCGGATGTCGGAGGGAAAGGATCGAGTATGTCGATCCCCACTGGGCGAAGGGCCATTAGGCGACAATAGGAGTGATTTGGTTGGTCGGTCGGTGTTGTAGGTTAGCATACCTTTGACATGGCTCACACCTCCGAACCAACTCGACCGCATCTTTTCTCATGGTGGGCCAGTAGTAACCCTGCCGTAAAATTTGTAGGCCAAGGATTTACCCCCCAAGTGATTTCTAGAGATCCCTTCATACACTTCTCTGAGAGCGTAGTCCACGTCAGTCGGTCCCAAGCACCTAAGCAAGGGAAGGGAGAATGACCTTTTGTAGAGTCGGCCATCCATTATCACATATTGGGAGGCCACCCATCAGAGTCGCTTGGCTTCCGTGGGGTCTTCAGGACTGGTTCGTCGGTCAGATATCAAACGATCGGATCCATCCAGCTTGGTTCGGCGCTAGTTGCAGCACCTCCTCGGTCCTGTCGATGCTCGACTGCTCAAGACTCTCCACCAATGTCCGACCCAAGGCATCGTAGGCTGATGTCGCAAGCCTGGAGAGTGCATCGGCTGAGTGTTCTCCGACCTAAGAATGTGGGAGATCTCGAAATACTTGAGGTGTGTTACGAGATCTCTCACCTTTGGAGATATTTTGCCATGGTCGGGTCTCGCGCCTCAAAGTCACCTTTAACTTGCCCCACGATCAGCTGGAGTCGGAGAAGACTCTGAGGCTGTCGATCCCGAGCTCCTTCACTACTCTCAAGCCAGCGAGGAGCGCCTCATACTCGGCTTGATTATTGGAGGCTTTGAAGTCGAACCGGAGGGCATACTCGGTAACCACACCCTCCGAGTTGGTGAGCAGGAACCCGACCCCGCTCCCTCGAGCGTTGGAAGCTCCATCGATGTGCAACACCCAGGTAGACCCGGGGTCAGGTTCGGAGATTGCAACTTCTCCGGAGCTCCCGCCCTCCGATCCTTGGTCGGTCGTCGGGCACTCCGCAATAAAGTCGGCCAGGACCTGGTCTTTCAAGCAGGTCACGGTCAGTACTGAATGTCGAACTCACTGAGCTTCATTGCTCATTTCGTCAGTCATCCTGATGTGTCAGGCGATGCAATATCGCCTCAGGGGCTGGTCGGTGAGGACACGATAGCGTGCGCTTGAAAATACGGACGGAGTCGTTGTGCAGACACGATCAAGCGAATATCATCTTCTCCATCTTTGAGTATCGAACTTCAGCTCGTGGAGTACTTTACTGGTGTAGTATATGGGTTGGTGAATTCGGCTCTCATTCTCCCGGACAAGCACTGAGCTAACCGCCTCTGGGGAGGTTGCCAAATAGAGGTACAGCATTTCTCCAACTTTCGGCTTTACAAGCAGTGGCGGGGAGGTCAGATACCTTTTCAGGTCCTCGAAGGCCTGCTGGCACTCATCCGACCAAAAGAATCCTTCACCTGTCTCAGGGTCTTGAAGAACGGGAGGCATCTCTCTGCCGATCGGAGATGAATCGGTTGAGCGTGATGATCCTTCCGTTAGCTGCTGTACCTCCTTTTGGTTCCGGTGTCACATGTCGATGATTGCCTTTATCTTCTCAGGTTAGCCTCAATTCCTCACTGAGAAATGAGGAACCCGAGGAACTTCCCCAAATCACCCCGAGGGCATTTAGTCGGATTTAACTTCATCCGATGTCGTCGAAGAGTGTGAAAAGTTTCTTCGAGTCTTGGACATGATCTGAGCCTGCACATTTTTACAAGCATGTCGTCCACGTACACCTCCATGTTGCACCCGATTTGGCCTTTGAAGACCTTATTGATGAGTCGCTGGTAGGTGGCCCCGGATTTTTCAGTCCGAAGGGTATTACCCTGTAGCAGTAAAGGCCCTTGGCGGTTACAAAGGCCGTGTGTCCTCGTCTTTGGGCACCATCCGAATCTGATTATATCTGACAAAGGCGTCCATGAAGCTAAGCAGTCGATGGCCGGACGTCGTGTCTACCAGCTGGTCGATTTTTGGAAGTGGAAGCTGTCCTTCGGGCAGACACGATTTAGGTCGGTATAGTCGATGCAGATCCTCCACCTCCCATTGGCTTTTTTCACCATGACAACATTGGCGAGCCAATCAGGGTACGTGGTTTCTCTGATGAAGCCGTCTCGAGTAGCTTGTCCACTTCCTCGTCGATGGCCTTCTGTCTTTCAGGAGTGAAAGACCGCTTCTTCTGCCTCACCGCCTCATTTCAGGGTTGATGTTGAGTCGGTGAGTCATCATCTCCGGGGGGATGCCGGACATATCTGCTGCCGACCAAGCGAATACGTCGGTATTGGCCTTCAGCAGCTCTACTAGCTGCCGTTGCTCAGGTCGGATAACTGAAATCCGACCTAGACCACTCGTTCGGGATTCCCGCTATCGGGACGAAACCAGCTGTTCGCCGGTTCGCCCCGTTCTTCCTCCCTCCGCTGGTCCAACTTGTCGGCCGTCAGGGAGTCCTTTGCTTCATTACTTCGAGCAAGATTTGGAAGTATCGTCGAGCGAGCTGTTGATCCCCGCGCATCTCCCCACTCCATTTTTGGTCGGAAACCGAACCAGCAGGTGGTAAGTCGAGACTATAGCTTTGAGGGCGTTTAGCCCGGGTCTTCCAAGTATGGCATTGTAGGCCGAAGTACTCGGACGACTGCAAAGATCAGATAGATGGTACTTTTCGTGGTTCGGTTCCTGCCGTCATGGGAAGAGTAACTTCTCCTTCCACCACGACGGCTTCCCCGGCAAAACCCACCGGGGCATGGAGACTCTTTCGAGCCGATCAGCCGACAGTCACATTCGGGAGAAGGTCGAGTAAAAAAAATATTAGTCGAACTTTCATTATCAACAAAGATCCTTCTTACATCATAATTTACAATTATTGCCGAAACAACAACAGTGTCGTCATGGGGAGTTTGGATTCCCTGAGCATCCTCATATGTAAAAGTAATTATATTTCTTGGCGTAGCTTCTTCATCGGCTCTCCTCCATCAGTCGTCCCGGGTCCAGTCGTTTGGAGATCATGTTGATGACCCCAGCCGTGGCCTGATTGTTTGCTACCTCCTCAGTCGGTTGGGGTCGTCGATCGGGACGGTCGAGTCGGCGGTTTCCTTCGAATTTTTTGAGATACCCCGACGTATGAGGGCCTCAATCTCATCCTTGAGTTGGATGCACTACTCGATGTTGTAGCCGTGGCCCCGATGAAATCGACAGTACTTTCACCGGTCGAGCCTTTTGCCTTCAAAGACAGAGGCCGTCGCAAAATTCTTCCCCTTCGATCTCCATCAAAATCTGCGTACGAGGAGCAGAGAGGGAGTGTAGGAGTCATACCTGAGATGCATCGGCCTCGAACTTTGCCGTCGGGGCGATCTCGGGCTCCGTGCTGGGGTGAGACCTGTCTGTTGGTCGGGGGCCTGCTAGGCTGGCAGGGCCCGACCTTTCCTTCGCTTCTCCTTCGGGCCCTTGGCCTCAGTCAGGCCCGGTCGGAAGCTCCTTCGTCTGCACGTATGTATTTATACGCACGCTCTAGCAGTTCGGCGTATGTCCGGGGAGGTCTTGTCCAAGGAGTATGTAAATCGGGACCCCCTTAGCCTCCTCTTCATGGCTGAGACAGCCATGTCTTCATTGAGGTCCCGAACCTCGAGCGTGGCCGCGTTGAATCACGTCATGAAGTTCGGAGCATCTCGTTTTCTCCCTACTTGAGGAAAAAAGGCTGTCCGAAGTTCGTGGGGGCTTCCGGCTGGTGCTGAAATGGGCCACGAAAGCATGCTTGAGCTGTCCGAAGGAGTGGATGCTTCTGAGCGGAGGCGGAGTACCAGGCCCTGCGGCCTTGCGAAGTGTGGGGGGAAGCCGATGCAGAGAAGAGCATCGATTGCCCCTTGAATCGTCATGAGAGCCTTGTAGCTCTAGATAGTCAACTGGGTTGGTGGAGCCGTCATAGGGCTCCACATTAGGCATCTTGAACCGACTAGGGATCGGCTCGT
Source organism: Elaeis guineensis (assembly GCF_000442705.2). NCBI lineage: Eukaryota > Viridiplantae > Streptophyta > Magnoliopsida > Arecales > Arecaceae > Elaeis > Elaeis guineensis. Next base: position 161,992,699 of record NC_025993.2, on the reverse strand, counting down.
CGAGGATGAGTCGGGAGAGAGGTTGGGCGGTCTGAAAGTTGACATCGTTCGAAGACTTCTGCTGTTCACCTGAAGCTGGACGAGCGACGGTCGATTTCTTCGAACCTGCATTCGTAGTCGTCGGCCCGTCGGCGCTGGGAGACCCCGGGGGTGGAGTCTCCGACGAATCGAGAGAGAGGCAGACGGTGTTTGCGGTCGCTTCTCCTTCCTCGCTCGTTCCAGCTGGGAAGGAGACGGTCGTCGGGACGATGGGTATCATGCCGTGGCCGCCTCTCCTCCTCTTGATGGGAGTACTGTGACAGCTGCTCCCGAGGAGGAGACGGAGACCGACACGGGTGTCGGTGGCTGCTCCTGGAGGGCATCGGGAGTGCCGCGGTTGCCCCATCGGCGAGTGCGGCAACCGAGTTGGTTGTTGTTGAAGGCTCTTGACTGCATCCGTCAGCACAGTCATCTGCCGCACAATCGCCGCGATTTGCACCTCCGTGGTCACCATAGGATGCGGAGAGCTGGCTCGCCATGGAGGGTGGAGGAGAGGTCTCTTCCCGACGGGAAGAGTGCCTCGCCGATCCGGTGGCCCTAGATCGCTGAGCCCTGGTTCTTGTCATTCTGAAAGAATTTTTTCAAGCTCGGTGGAGGTCGGACCAGTACGCGGCGCCCTTCCCCTTCCTGGCGTGCCAGAACCTGTTGCGGCCAATCCCCTCTCGCCTGGTCGCCGGGAATGAGCACCTGCAAGAGAAGTCCACACTGACCGAAGATGCCTCTGGCGGGGACCCTCCAACGGTCAAGTCAGAGAGGAGACTAGGCAACAGTAGAAAAGAATCAGGAGAACTCAGCGAGAGAGGGAGAGAGAGAGAACCAGAGAGAGTGGTTCAGGGATTTCGAAAGAACCTCTTCAGCACTGTTGCCTTCCTCGTTTTATAGTAGAGCATGGCATGGTGCCGTCATTAATGGCGCAGACAACTAGGGAGTTGTCAAATCGTCGGAGGCTGTCAGAGTCACCGCGGGCTGTCAAGTCGCCGTGGGTTGTCAAATCGTTGGGATTAATCTATGTCCTTGACAGGACAATGTCCCAGGCGATTATGCCGCATGCCTTTGTCAGGACGGCGGCCCTCACAGTCGTACGGCGTTTGGAGGAGCCGACCGGTCATACGTCGACATTCGGTCGTGGGATGTCGGGTGAAAACCCAGGGACCTTCCGATGGTCAGTCTGGCGCGTTGCGGGAGTCGGAGAAAACTCTGTCGTTCGACAGTCGGGAACGAAAAGGTCTTCCCGACCGACATACCTTCAGTCGGACGGTGTCGGCAGTCGTCGGTCGGTGCGGTCGGTAGAGTCAAGCCGGTTAGGCGGGCCCGATGGTGAGTCGGCGTGAGAGGGACCGCGGTATATCCCAACAGAGGCAATATAGTTTTGCGTTTGTTGCTCCCCACATCAAACATTCACTTGTGAGGTGGAGACCTCATGGTCACCCCATTTTCTATACAAAAAAAAAAAATCAAATTTTATTAATCAAATCATAAAATCTATTATCAGGATATGGTTATGATTCGATGGTTTCCGGTTTTTTTAATCAAATCATAGCTAGTATGCTCTAAGATTCACTCAAATGCAACAAAGAGATTTCACTAAAACCTATTTAGAGAAGGAATTCAATCACCACAACTTAATCCACTTATCCACATGCAATGTTAGCACAGAACCCAGGCAGTCATAGTAAGTGATGCAAATCCGTTCTGCATGAACTACAAACATCAGACACACAATTGTTATAGCTAAATAATATCTATATTTTGTTGAGACTCTACACTATAAAAGAACATTGATTAATATTACTACAAATCAACTCCAGAGCTTGCTGGCCAACTGACTAAAGTTGATTATTCTGCAGATATTTGTACAAGCAAACCAAACTGAAAGAACAAAGAGTTAGTGGCTGCAGAGTTGACAATAAAGTAAAATGAAATATTAGCCGTAGTGAGGACAAACGATTTATTCTGGATAAAGAATTTCGCAGATTTGGTTTCCAAAATTAGAAAACTAATTAATAGTGAAGAAATCGAGAAGATATAAAATTCATTCAAGGGAAAAGGGCTCCTAAAGACTCCTGACAATCACTACTCACTGCTGTGAAAATCTAATTACTTTAACTCCATGTTGATAGACAGTATAAGAAGTGTGCATAGAATTTTTGATTTCATGGTTCTAGGTACGAGAATAAGAGATGACCCAACAATCCATTGTAAGAGCAGCATAGGCAAAGGAGGGTCTTATCAAAAAAAGATGGTTACAAGAATAGATGAAAGAAGCAGGGGCTTTCTACCTTCCTCTTCTTTTTTTTATTGAGACTTTGGAATGAGAAGAAGAGAACAAGAGATGAGAGATGAGAGATTTGGAGAGGAAATAGATGGAGAGAGTTTTATGAGATGGAATAGTAAGAGATAAAAAAGAAAGGGTGACTATGAAGGGGAGGCGGCAAGGGCAATGGAGGAAAGAAGACTTTTTCTCTTCTTCTTTTTTTCATTAGAATTTTATGGATGAGAAAAATATAAATAGGAAATGACAGATCTAGAGAACAAGATAAAATTAGAGATTTTGGCCATATCAACAATATATTTTTTAAAATATTTTAAATTAATCAGTGTCGGTTTAGCCATTCGAGCAAAAGATATTCCATATAAGCGTCAGAGATTGTTATATTAAATTTTTAAAAAAAAAATCGTCAGAATTGCATCCGAAGATAATATTAAATCGGATCACATAATTTAGAAACTAAATTTTAAATTTTTATAATTTAAAAATTATTTTAAAAAAATTAATTTAATTTAAAAATTAAAAATATAATTTATTTAAAATATATATATTATATTTTTTATTTTATAAATAGATCAAAATTTGACTAAATAGCGCAACCACATCCAACTAAACAGACAACCATAATTGCACCAATACTCAAAAATCCGAACCAAAATGCGGTCATCAATCCTATATGGTCCCGAAAATGTGGAGCTTGAGAGAGAGCTGATCAAATTGTAATAAACCTGGCATAGTTCCGGCATGCTAATATTTAGCCGGTGATCGCTTCCATTCTTCACCATCCCTCCTCCTTGAATTAGACTTTTAGAAGCCTCTGCCTCTCTTTCTCAAGGAAGGAGGTTGACTTAGAAAATGGTTAGATTTCGACCTATTTTTTCTTTTTTGGTAATATGGGATTTCTAGCACTTATTTAAGTATGTTTTCCGTGCCTAGACATCCATCCCCTATCAATTATGCCCCGTTTTTAGGCAAGGGGGTCCCACCAATATTGCAGGCTAACTTATGGAGAAAAGGACGAAAAGGCGGAAACCGCAGGAGAAATAGAGATGGGTGGTGGGCCCGACGACAGTGATGATGATGGGATGCAAGATTAAGCAATCTCCAAAACGACCACCGCGGATCCTTCTCACGAATCCACCGTTGGCACCCACCGGTCGCTTTGAGAGCTGTGCAGACGGATGAGTGACGGATTACGGAGTGTTTTGAGATATGTGCAGTGGATGATCCAACGGTGGATCGGTGCGAAGGAAAGTAGATTTTTAATTTTTTATGCGAAAGATACAACCCTGGTCCCACAGATTGGCCAGCAGGACCCGCCCACGCCGGGCTGCTTCAGAATTTATGTGCGGTTGCCAAGGACTAATTCGTTTCCTGAAATAGAATTTACGTTCGCCCTCCATCGCGCGTCCACCGTCGAACCACCCACCGGTCGCTTTAATGGCTGTGCAGACGGATGAATGATGGCGCAAGGAGATATCTGTGCGATGGGTGATCCAACGGTGGAATGACGCGAAGGGTGGTGGAATAGTTGTGAGAGCCCTTAGAGGGTGGCCCTCCGTTGACGTAACTTCCCAAATAGCATACAAGTTGTGTGTTTCAGGGCAATCTTTGTAGGCTAGCGTTTGTTTAACATTTTCCAAGCCACAATTTCCATCATCCTAATTCACCATCACAAAAAATAGCTCTCAATATCATGAGATGGGCATGGCATTATGGTACCTAATAACAAATGGTTGAAAAACAATTTAGCAAAAAAAAAACAATCTTACAACTTGAGGGGCACCTTCGATCATTTGAAAGAGATGATGTGAAAATTATACTCTCTAGGTACCTCCAAACTTTTGAACCCGAACTCGAGATGCGCACACCATTTCTGTGTTTCAGTTTTGCTGCTTGGTATTCATCAGAGCCAAGGGGAGTGCCGCCCTGGCCAAGTCATGTTCAAGAATTTGAATCATCTTCCCAAACTAGAGAAGTCAAATTTAAATAGCATATTATCCACGTATTGTGAAATGGGTTTATTTGCATGGGGCTTGTCATCCATGATTTGCAGAATAGGTGAGCATCACCTACCTAATCATGATCATTTTTCCATACATAGACAAACTATGATTTAGATACAGAGGTCTTCAGTTCAATCCTGAATTAGAGAGGATCCTACTTCCAACATTTTCTAAATTAATTTATCCAATGTTTTCCTTTTTACACTATTCCAGTTTTAAGGGAAAGATGAGAACGCACCCCGCTTGGATGAATGACTTCTTGAGTGATATTTTTGAGTTACGGAAGCCCTTTTGTTCAAACAATCATCTTGCACCTCAAAGGCCGTGGGCATAACGTCCACCACAAGAATTAAGAGGTGTTTGATTTACGATCAAAATCAAAATAAAAATCGAAATAATTTGAAATTGAAATTAAAATTAAAATGATCAAATTTCTCAAAATATTTGATTCATGATCGAAATCGAAATCGAAATTGGAATGAAAATTTAAATCCATAGAGAAGAATAAAAATTGAGTTCTATATAAATTGAGCCATTCTTATTCTACTCTGAAATCGAAATCAGAATGAAATTCCTCCCAACTAAATGATTAGAATGGAAATCACCCATTCTGATTCCGATTCCAAACCCCCACCCTCTCCAATTAAATACCCCCTAACTGCAAACGCTCCAACCTTACGAGCGTCAAATGGATATTGTTCATGTAGCGGTCGCCATTGTAGCCACTATTAATTGTGAAACACATTTTGAGTGTAATCCCAGCAAGACTCAATTCCATGCGACTCATGACCCTCTTGATCAAGTGTATTCGATGAACAGCAATATTAGCCATTGAGCCTTCACAAATCATAAGTACCCATCTGAGTTATACGTGGGAGGCAAGTTCTATGGCGTCAAACAGGAACTTTTTTTTTTTTTTTAGAACTATTTAGAGAGTGTTTGATCCGTAATCGGAATCAAAATGAGAATGAAAATTGAAATAATCAAATCTCTCAAAGCGTTTGGTTCGTAATCGAAATCGAAATTGAAATAAAAAAATTGAATCCATAGAGGAGAGTAGGGATTGAGTTTTATATAAATTGATCCATTACCATTTCACTCCAGAATCAAAATCGGAATGAAACTCCTTCCAACCAAATGATTGGAATAAAAATCACCCATTTCAATTTCAGACCCCCACTCCTCCAAACCAAACATCCCTTTAGTTGAGTTTTATACTCTTCCAAATATAGCATGCATGTGCGGTATATGATTATACTTTTTGTGCAAAAGAAGAATTCATCTTCCTTCGCACAATCTATCATTGAATCCTACAATTGTTGTTTTGAGATACGTACAAATAGATAAATTGAGCAAGATCCAACCATCGATGTAGTGAAATAAACACCAATCATTATTTTTTCATGTGAAAAAAGAAAGAAAAAAAAAAAAAAAAAAGACCATTCACGGTATGTGGATGCATGCATATACACATATGCATGCTTAGGTGTTTAACTTTTAGTATTGGATTAAAGGGATTATCAAAAAAAGGGTAAAGGCATGTTTCAACCCAAATCAATGATATCCACTACTCCCCTGAGCAGCTCCATAGCTTTTTAACAACTCACTGATCATCTTTGATTTGTTCCCTCTTTGGAGAAAGAAAATCACAATTCGACAATTCCTAACCGTCCATCACTGGTTTCTTAGTTTGAACCTATAATCTAACTACTTTCTCTAATCAAAGCATATCTATACCTTTTTTTTAAGACTAATCTTCATCCGATACCTACCTCAACTTATCTAGCTTAGAGACCTATCTGTACTTTCTTTTTTTTTTTGTGTGTGTGTTTTGCCGAGACGAGGAGGGACTAATCTCCACTTATCACCCCATCTAAGCTAAAGCCTAAGCTCCCAACCAAGCAACAAAGCTAAACGAGCCATCGCTTAGAAACTCTTTAATTAATTGGATAGCAATGTTTAACCTATTTAATTCGATTCAATCCATTGTAAATTAAGTTAGATTATCTATCTAGTAAAATAATCGAGTTCAGATTTAGGCCTTTGACCTGCTGAATTCGAGGTGACAAATTTTTAACCTATTTTGTATCCAACCTATTACCACTCTTACAACAGGGTTGAAATGGGAGGCCGAGGCCAGCCAGTTTCAGAGGTCAAGCAGAAATGGTATCCAAAACTGAGGTAAGGTACCATCATCCATACTTCAACCCCTACTAAATATTAGAAAAGGAAAATTCACTTCTCCTCCTACCCCACTCACCTCCTCGCTCGGTTCCGCGACGGTGGTGTCCTTCCCAACTCATCCTTCGCCTTCTTCGCCGGAGGCGGAGGAGGGGGAGCCGCCGCTCTCTTGGGCGGCCTCCCCACGCTCCTCTTCACGGGAGCACTATTCTCCGCCGCCCGTTTCGATGACCGACGGGAATCACGGTCCTTCCTGCCATCCCCACGCCCTCCCTTCTTCTGCTGCTCGCCCCCTTTCCCACCGCCGGCGCCGGAGGAGGCGCTGCTCCTCAGCGTATTCCTTAGTTTCCCGTTCGACGTCGGCGAGCTCCGCTTCATCCGAATCAGGAACTCCGCCGCTCCCTTTTTCTTTGAGGCGGACACGGCTTCGCCACCTCCGTTCTTCTTCGCTGATTTAGCCGTCGCTTCCGTCGAGTTCTCGACCGCGGTGGATTTAATCCTCGGAGAAGAGATGGAATTGGGACTCTTTGATACTCCGTTGACCCTGTTTCCGCCGTTCCCAGGGGTTTTGTTGCTCCTCAAACCTCTTGGCCTGGACACCGAGAACCCCTCCTTCGTCCTCTTCGTGGTCAGGGTTTCGTCCTCCTCCCGCTCCTTCCGATCTACTCGGTGCTTCTCGTTCTCCTCCTTCCCCTCCTTCCACCCCGCCGCCGCCGCAGCCTTGCCAGAGAGGGAGCTCCGTTTCCGGCAAGCAGTTAAGGGGACCAAGGGGGTCTGCTTCTCAAGCGGCTCGCTCGCACGATCCGGATCCGATTGAAGCTTAGAAACCGGTGGCGGCGGAAATGGTTGCGCTGGTGGGGCGGGTTCCTCCGGTTTCGGTGGTCGGGCCGGCTTCCGGATGGTTTTGGCCATCTCCTTCGTGACAAGCCCGCGGAGATGGACGGCTGCGATTGATTCGGGAGAGCTCTTCGGGTAGAAAACGATGGCGTTGTAGCAAAGGAGCAGCAGATCCCGGAAGACCTCCGCGCGCGTGTACGCCTTCCTGCCCCCTCTCCCTTCCAGCTCCGCCCGCACCATCTCCAGATCCACGTGTCGCCGTATCATGCTCCGGTATCTGACGCTCTTCTGAAACAAATAGATAACCTTTTAAAACAATATAGAGAATATATAAGACGCACCCTTGTGCTCGAGTTCTCCTGACAATCCGTCACTCCCAGGGAGAGACAGGGACAAATGGGTGCACGTATTTAAACAATGATTTGCCGATAAAACCGATTTTGGCAATTGAAATATTTGGAGGGAAATGTTTATACACGTCAGCAGGTGGAGTTAGGCAATCGTCTTCCCGTTTTCTATATTTTAATGTGTGCTCGTGGGTGTAAGTTATTTTTAGCTGTACCCCAACACCATCTTTTCGCGCAACGGCGATATGTAACCACCCAGGAGAAGAGGAGAGACGGCACGGGGGCCAAACGATCCGGGGCTAGCGTAAACTCCTATTGGCCGATGGGTTAATGGCTATGAGTCTCCACCACACGCATCATCCGCGTAAGAAAGAAGAATATACGCGGAGTGTAATGTCAAATATTCCGTTCGTGCAATCTCTTATAACCCCCGTTGCTTCAAGAATTTATGGAATACTCGATAAAATATCGCGATATCTTAAAATTATTTACGATATCCTTATCTTTATTTTTCATCGGGAAAGCTGAAACCATTTCCTAATTCCTACAGAGCTTCTATATAGGCTTTTCGGTCTTTCTACCGTAGTCCCGCGCGAACGACGTGAAATATGGGGTTTTCATTTTTTTATGTTCCTCCTTTTTTCTTCCGTTTCGAGACGGATATCCGATTAATCGCGAAAAGAACGCGAGGAATTGGAGTTACCTGGCTCTCCAGGCGGCGTTCGAAAACGGATCCGAACTTATGCGCCCGGATGAACTCGACAAAGGTGATCAACGGCGGGGATTCAGCGGCAACCCGCTCGCCGCCAGGGGATACGGCGTCGGCCTCCGGCTCGTCTCCGCCGCTGCTACAGCCAGAGAATCCCTTCGTCCGCCCACCCCGCCGCCGCCGCCGACGCTGCCGCCTCGACAGGCTCGCTGAGCTCTGCACGTCGCTGGTCTCCTTCGCCCCTTCCCTTTCCGCCTCCGGCTCGCCGCCTTTCGACTCGGCCATGGACTCGCCAGAGTCGCCCAGAGGCAGCGGTCGAGCCGTGTTGGCCACGACCGCGGCCTTCGCTATTGTGTCGGAGCTCCCGTTATAAGACGCCTCTCCGGCGGACTTTACGTCCCCACCCATGGCCGATCGGCGCTCTTGGTTTCTGCGCCGGGCGCCGCCTCAGCCTCCTCGAGTCCAACACGGGGTTTCTCTTCTACATCTTTCGGATCGGTTGAGTTGGACTCCTCGCACGAGCGGCCGGAATCTCCAGAGATCCGGTTTCCCGGGATGTTCCCGGGAGTAGATCCCGGTGATTCGCGGTTCTTTCTTCCCTCCTTTTCCTTCAGATCTGGTCTTCGCTTCCCATCGTCCCCTTCCAACAGACTCTGTTCGCGCTCTTCCTGTAGCTTTTTTACTTTTAATTGTAAAGACCTAAACAATATTAAATAAATAAAAAACTTATCATTTCCGAAAACATCTAATTGTAAAAAGATCAAGCCGTCAGATCTTCATCCTAGCGCTAATAAAATATAACCGAAAAAAATAAAAAAAATAAACTAAACAAACGGAACACCGATTTCATTACAAAATCGAAACGTCGTGGCGCTGGACCTCGCGACGGAGCTCGGCGACGCGGAGCTTCCGCAGCTCCTCGAGCCAGGGGATTTCCAACCCCGGCCCGCCACCCCCGCCGCCGATCTTTCCGTCGGAGGCGGAGAAGCGGCGCTCGAGATGGCGGTACCGTTCGTTACAACCCTCCGGCGTGAGGAGGAGGTGGTGAGCGGAGGGGCTCCGGCTCCGGACCTCCATGGCCACCGAGTCCCACCTCCGTGTCCCGTGCCGGCTCACGGCGCACGCGAGGAGGAGCTCCTCCAGCGTCCCCCAGATCTCCGACGTCGCCTCCGGATCGCCCGATCTCACCATGGTTCATCTCATCCCACACCCCAAACCCTAGGGTTTTCCCACCCGGTCTCCTCCGTTCCTAAGTTTAGGGTCCATTTCTTGTTACCCTTCTCCCTCTCAGGGGGCTGCGGAGGTATATGCATATAAATAAGGGGGGTCGAGAATGGGCACGCGAGAGAGAGCCATTTCTACTGCCCCTTGGCCAGGGGAATAGGGGTTTCACCAAAATTACCAAATAGCCCATGATCTGGGGCAGTTTTACACGGCCTACCTTATCCTTTTTGAACGATACGTAAAGCGGTTATCCTTCGAAATGACTATATTGCCTCTTGGTAATTATTTGTCGTTTTGTTATGGTAGGTAAAGATGAGCTTATCCATGAGCGGATGCGAAAACCTAACGAACCCGCTTAAGGATTTGGGGGGCCTTGTCGCCGGTGGAGGGATTATGGCCGTCAGATTAGTAGGTTTGTGTTTTGAACCGTTGATATGCTGGCGATAGATATTTGGACATCTGATAGGCTTGGTGATCCCAACGCCGAACATCCAGCGCAGCAAATCTTTACCCCGTTTTTTTTCTTTTTTTTATTATTATTATTTTTTTTTTTTTTGCCGGAAGTGGACCAAGTGGTGCATGGGGTATACCTGGAACGGAGTCGCATTCGTGAACGGTGTAGCTGATATAAACTTTGTAGTCACGTAATCAAACAACGTTATTGGAGAGATAGATAAATTGTTGATGAGAGATTAGACAAACTCTGATGTGGAAAGGAAAGTTAGTGATAATGGAACTCTTCTTATCCATGCATCCTCGTAAATCCGGTAAACAAAGAAATGCATAGACAATTTGATATAAAGAGGAAGAATCCTGATCTTAACATATATAAATATTTAAATGTTATATGATTATCGAAAAATATATCATTGGTATACTGAAATATTATAATTGTTGGTCCCTTTTTTTTTCTGAAAAAAAAAAATTATGATACTGGCAATTATCTAAAACTAGAACAACGCAATTAAATGCATGGAGCTTAAAAGGTAGATTCGAAACATATGTTGTTAAGGAGGATTTGCATAAGTACTTTTGCATTCAACACATACAATGATGGAGAACAATTTGTTATTTAAGTGTGATTGAAATTATTTAATCAGGAAGAAATTTTTCTATATGATTAGTTATGATGAAAATAATCAGCATTTGTACCAGCATTATTATGGAAAAATCACTTGCACCAGGACAGTTGATGTCTTATGCTATGAAAAAATAATACTTCTAAAATGTATTATGTGTCATTTTGAAATAATGATGATATGAGAAGATACAAGTGTAACATGCTAATATATAGAGTTGTATTCAAATATTAATGCATGTCCATTTTAAATGCAAAGAATGATGAAGTAAGATTCAACTTTTTTTGTCATCATAACAAAATCCAAAACAAGTCAAAATAGTTGGTTAAGTTAAAAAAATTAACCATTTGCCTCATGCTTCTTGACGGATCAATCTTAAAGAATCTTGGTTATTTTTTGTATAATAACACAACTTGCAATGTAATCGGTATGACCATGTCCTATCTTTTGCTCAAAAATAGCTTACAATGTAGATCGTTTGATATGCACCTTGTGAAGCATTGAAGCTCATGATATATTACACATAATTGCAGTATTTATTCAGCAAATCAAGCTGACATCGGATCTTAATAATGAAATGGGTCAAAATTTTATATATAAATACTTGGTGACCAAGGATTCATTAAAGTCAATCCTAAATAATTGGGAGAAATAGATAAGATAGATGTATTTGTGTCCATAGAAAATTAGAATATAAATTCTGGATGAATTCTAAAAAATCAGTTTGCACTTCTTTACGCACGCGCGCATAAGCACACTAGAAAAATATGTGTTTTTGCACTCATCCACACAGTACATACATTACACAAACATATTCGTGTGCAAATACATTAATTATCGAAAAATGACATACTAGCAAGCAAAGGATGCACCATGTTGCTTTTTTTTGCTGGAGTTTATATCTAGAAAAACTTAAACATCTCAAGATGAAGAAAACTATTAGATTTACAAGCATATAGTTGGTCAAATATAAAATCTTGTTCCAAAGAATCGTTATGTGAATTGTGTTTTAGAGTTAGTGATATGTATTAACAAAAAGTAGTAACATGGTTTGGTCATGTAGAATAAATACACGTCACTGCAGTAAATTACTATAGTGATTTTGTCATTATTAACCAATCAATGAACCTCAAAGATGAGAATTCTTTGCCGATAATAGATATCAAATTTGGACCAAATTGTGTTGACAAATTTGCAAATATATTAATTATCGAAGCATTACATATTAGTAAACAAAGGATGCACCATGTTGCTTTTTTGCCAGAGTTCATGTTAAGAAAAACTTAGATATCTCGAGACGAAGAAGACTATTAGATTTACAAGCACATGATTGGTCAAATATGAAATCTTGTTCCAAGAAATAGACATGTGAATTGTATGTTTTTAGGGGTGGTGATTATGTTAACAAAAAGTAGTAACATGGTTTGATCAGGTAGAATAAACGCACGTCACTACAGTAAATTACTGTATCAATATAAGTGATTTGGTCATTATTATCCAATCAATGAACCTGAAACATGTGAGTTCTTTGTCGGTAATAGGTGTCAATTTTGGACTAAGTTGCATTGACAAATTCTCGGTGGAATTGATGTTGGCTTAGCTCAATGCAACACTATCTCATGGTCAAGACTAAGAAGCTCGTTTGAGTAACTTAATACAAGTATTGATCCATGAGTCATTATGCTTTCAATTTATAATCAAGAGAAGCTTGGAACACAAACATCTCAAGCTGTCTTGATGATCATCATTCTAAATGGACTGTTAGTGATTAAAGTCTAGATTTCCCTACATCACCAAAAAAAGAAAAAAATCTAGATCTCCCTAATTCAATATCATTAATAGAGAATTCAAACTCTTGCTCGACGTGGCATGCCCAACCATATTAGCTATTTAATGAAAGAATACTTTTGGGATAACGTACTAACGATCACCACTCAATTCATGTAAATATGCGGCAATCAGTGATTGGTGCCAAATACAATAAAGTCTGTGGAGTCAATTGGGTCCTGTTGTACTCCTTCCATATTTATTGGTAAACTTGGTGGTAAGCAGTAGTAGTGATCTGTAGCTTTCTTCTTAACTAAATTTATAACAAGCAATAGAGTTGAACTTGTCTGCAACGTGGTCGAATTCATTAAGTTTTAATTAAGGAGGTTCACGCCTAATTACAAGGCTAAGTACCAGTTTATTATTATGCATTTCATTAGGACGAAAATCAGTTATCTATCTTAAAAGCAGGTTCCAATTGGGCAGTGATGGGTGGGCTATCTTAGCTTCGCAGTTAATAAGACTTTCAATGTTTCAACAAGCTCACATGAAATTTCCTTCCCATCTTTTTGTCGTCATCATCAAATGCCCGATAATTACCGCATGCTTTATTTCTCAAAGCATGTAATTATAAATTTGATCATTATTCTCAGGAAAAATAAGTAATTATAATTTCGATCGGCAGTTACTTCTTCGTGCATGGCCTATCAGGATCCATCAAAGAGGAACACCAATCTATGGTAGATTGCTTTGGCCCATGAAAATCAAAATCTTGCCTGTCGGTCGTAAATCCTGTCATAAAGATTGAATCATTATCATCATGTCGAAATCAGACCTTTCATTTAGATGTATAGCCGTTCAACAAAGAAAATATCAGAATGTTTGACCCACGTTTGTAGGCTATCCTTTTCCCAATAGGACCAACCCACACGCCTTCTACTAGTCTAACACTAGTCACAGACGTTTTACACGGTCAAGTCATTTTGTCACCTCTTCTCAATCTAATAGGTTAGTATAAAAATCCTAATTTTTTTAAGACTCTTCGATTTGAAGAAAATATTTTTTTCTAAAAAATTATTTTTTAAAAATTATTTTTTGATAATAAAATTTTGATTGACCATAAAAAAATAATTTATTACAGAGTAGCTTATGTTTGGTTGAGCATTCATTTTTCTGAAAAAATTATATAAAATACCTATTATATCTTTAATAAATACAAAGTCGTATCTTTTTATTCTTAAACTTTATATAAATATAAATATTATAATAATATTAATATAAATATAATATTAATATATTATAATATAATATTAAATCATAATAATTTATTTTATTAATATAATATTAATTTTTTAATATAATAAATTTATTAATATAGATATAAATATTATATTATATTAATATAAATATTATATTAATATTAATAAAAATATTATATTAGTATAAATATTAAAATAATATTAAAATATAATAAATATTATAATATTAATATTATATTTAGTAAACTAGATAAAAAAAATTTATTTTATATTTACAATTAAAAGCAGCTCTCCACTTGAGTTTAAATTAAAAGTAGCTCCTCATTTCAAATATAAATTAAAAGCAACTCCCTATTTCTAACTGAAATGATTGTTATATCCTTATATTCTCATACGGTTATAGAACAAGACAGTATTATTTTACAATAATGCAGTACTGATTTATAATAAGACAGAACTATTTTCTAATATCACAGTATTATTTTATAATACGTAACTTAGTATTGATTTATAATAACGTAGTATTGTTTTCTAATATCGCAGTATTTTTTATAATATGGCAGTACTATTTTATAATAAAACAGTAATATTTTATAATAGTATTATATTACAATAAGACAATACTATTTTATAATAAGATAGTACTGTATTATAATAAGGAAATACTATTTTGTAATATCCTTACATCATAATAAGATAGTATTGTTTTACAATAAGACAGCATTATTTTATAATAAGACAGTACTATTTTCTAATATCACAGTATTATTTTAGTGTTGGTTTATAACTACAGGAGTAATTTGGTCATTTAAACTAATTGGAGAGCTGCTTTTAAATGAAACTCAATTAGGAAGCTACTTTTAAATTTAAACTCAAACAGAGAGTTTTTACTAGTTTACCCTATTATATTCATATAAATATTAGAATAATATTAATATAATATTATATCATTATTCAGTATTTTATTCTAACCATCTATTGATATTTTGTAAAATTTTAGCCGTGAATCTAAAAAAGTATTTTGAGAAAAAAAAAGTACCATCATTTCCATTGTATGGGAAGTACCAAAATTCACATCCCCATGAGTTTTCACTTCTCATAAAATATAGAAAGTGACTTTTCAGAAAAAAATTATTTTTTATTTTTTTTTTAAATTCTAATCAAATAAGAGACTCCATTTCTACTTCTCAAAAAATATATATTTTTTTTACTTTCTGTCAACCACCCTCAATTTTTCGTCAACTAAACGAGTCTTTGGATTACCATGGAAGTCTAGAGATTCTAAAGCAGGTAGTTTACAACTGGTAATTTACAAATAAAAAATAATTAAATGCAGGACAAAGCGAGGGGAAAAACTATTGAACCCATATTCATCTTGTGAGCTGCTCGCACTCGGAATCCCTGCTTATGGATAACCATTTGGTGTTCCCATGAGGGTAAAATTAGTTTCGATATCCGGCGCCGCCACTCAAGGTTTCCTTAATTAGCTTCTTGCCGTTGTCGTCTGGCTTCCTTGACCGAATTCTCCGACAACTTTTCTTCACTCCGACGATCTCCAACTTCAATTCTCCCTACGTACCTCCATCCCTACGGTACCCTTCTTCGCCATTATCCTTTTCCCAATAGGACCAACCCACACGCCTTCTACTAGTCTAACACTGGTCACAGACGTTTTACACGGTCAAGTCATTTTGTCACCTCTTCTCAATCTAATAGGTTAGTATAAAAATCTTAATTTTTGTAAGACTATTCGGTTCAAAAAAAATATTTTTTTTCTAAAATTTTTTTTTAAAAAAATTATTTTTTGATAATAAAATTTTAGTTGATCATAAAAAAATAATTTATTACAGAGTAGCTTATATTTGGTTGAGCATTTATTTTTCTGAAAAAATTATGTAAAATATCTATTATACCTTTAATAAATACAAGATTGTATATTTTTATTTTAAACTTTATATAAATATAAATATTATATTTATATAATATAAATATAATATAAATATATTATAATATAATATTAAATCATAATAATTTATTTAATTTATATAATATTAATATAATATTAATATTTTAATATAATAAATTTATTAATATAGATATAAATATAATATTATATTAATATAAATATTATATTAATATTAATAAAAATATTATATTAGTATAAATATTAAAATAATATTAAAATATAATAAATATTATAATATTAATATTATATTTAGTAAACTAGATAAAAAATTTTATTTTATATTTAAAATTAAAAATAGCTCTTCACTTGAGTTTAAATTAAAAGTAGCTCCACATTCCAAACATAAATTAAAAACAACTCCCTATTTCTAACTGAAATGATCGTTATATCCTTATATCCTCGTACGGTTATACAACAAGACAGTATTATTTTACAATAATACAGTACTGATTTATAATAAGACAGTACTATTTTCTAATATCGCAGTATTGTTTTATAATACGTAACGTAGTATTGATTTATAATAACGGAGTACTATTTTTTAATATCGCAGTGTTGTTTTATAATATGGCAGTATTGTTTTATAATAAAACAGTAATGTTTTATAATAGTATTATATTACAATAAGACAATACTATTTTATAATAAGATAGTACTGTAGTATAATAAGAAAGTATTGTTTTGTAATATCCTTACATCATAATAAGGCAGTATTGTTTTACAATAAGACAGTATTATTTTATAATAAGACAGTACTATTTTCTAATATCACATTATTGTTTCAGTGTTGGTTTATAACTACAGGAGTAATTTGGTTATTTAAACTAATTGGAGAGCTGCTTTTAAATGAAACTCAATTGGGGAGCTACTTTTAAATTTAAACTCAAATAGAGAGTTTTCACTAGTTTACCCTATTATATTCATATAAATATTAGAATACTATTAATATAATATTATATCATTATTCAGTATTTTATCCTAACCATCCATTGATATTTTGTAAAATTTTAGTCATGAATCTAAAAAAATATTTTGAGAAAAAAAAAGTACCACCATTTCATCGTATGGAAAGTATCAAAATCCACATCCCCATGGGTTTCTACTTCTCATAAAATATGAAAAGTAATTTTTCATGAAATTTTTTTTTATTTTTTTTTCTTTTAAAATTTTAATCAAACAAGAGACTCCATTTTTACTTCTCAAAAAATATATATATATTTTTTTTTACTTTCTGTCAATCACTCTCAATTTTCTGTCAACTAAATGAGTCCTTGGATTACTATGGAAGTCCAGAGATTCTAAAGCAGGTAGTTTACAACTGGTAATTTATAAATAAAAAATAATTAAATGCAGGACAAAGCGAGGGGAAAAACTAGTGAACCCATATTCATCTTGTGAGCTGCTCGCACTCGGAATCGCTGCTTATGGATAACCAATTGGTGTTCCCATGAGGGTAAAATTAGTTTTGATATCCGGCGGCCACCACCACGGCCGGCCCTGGGACGGGTCAAAACGGACGACCGCCCAGGCCCCTATTTTTTTTTTTTTTTATCTGGGTAAACCAAACACCTTCTTCCTCTCCCGAGTCCCAACACCCCCAACAACTTTTTTGGATAAACCAAACGTCTTCTCCCTCTCACAACCTGTAGCTCCTTTCCCCCGCCTCCTCCTCCGTCTCCGATCTTTTCATCCTATTCTACTGTCCATCGGTGATTCTTCTTTATTTTGGACGTCAAAAATCAGATCAAAATCCGTCAAAAAGTCAAGTAAATCTCTTCAATCCTCCTCTTTCAATCTGCTATGAATAATTAATATTTAAAATATATTAATTTTTAATAAATTTTTTTTTATTTGCCTCAGGCCTAAAAAATATCAGGATCGGTCCTGGCCACCACTCAAGGTTTCCTTAATTAGCTTCTTGCCCTTGTCGACTGGCTTCCTTGACCGAATTCTCCGACAACTTTTCTTCACTCCGACGATCTCCAACTTCAATTCTCCCTACGTACCTCCATCCCTACGGTACCCTTCTTCGCCATTATCTTTGTCGGAGCTCCAAATCCCGATAGATGGATTGTTCTTTTTGGCACCGATCTTCAACCGAAGTTGCAATTAGAAAGTTCTTCTTTTAGATTAGGAAGTCTTTTAATTTAATATCACTATCTTATCTTAATGATTTAATAAATGGTTTGCACATTAAGAGCAAATAAAATAAATTAATTATATATTTTATTTGTTCAAGGCATGCCAAGGATTTTTTTTTTTTTTTTTGTTAAGAATAAAACAATGCTCAACGGGCGCACTTGAGTCCGCTTATTTGGTGCTCAATTTACTTTAGCAATTCTCTGATTAGAAATGTTATGTCGTTGAGATCCCCTGCAAGAGGATGAATGTGAATGGGTGTTTATATATTTTTTTATTCGATACTTCTCTTCATCATACGATCCATACAATCATCAAGAGTCGCATCTTCAAGGGATATAAAATGAATACATATGATTTTAAGAGAAGAGGGAGGAATAAAAATAAAAATTGATGCTCATCCACTCAACAAATCAACTGATTTGAATGCACAAAATAATAATTTATATTTTAAGTAAGTTATTGTTTAGTTATATATTCAATATGGAATTATTCTTAAAATATCAAAAAAAAAATATTCTTAACAATGAAAAATTAGTATGCATTGCATGCACTAGCATCGTCGTGCACGCCACCAATCGGATGGGCCAATCACACAAAACGAGCGTGCGATGAATAGAATCCATGCCAAGATGCCATGGTGATTTGGCTGCATGCATGACTTATGATGCCCGGTGCATGCAACATGGGCAATAATTTCTTCTTTCTTTCCTCTCCTCGCGTCTCGCTAGAGTGGTTATTGATTAGACTGGATGGCAGAGTATTCAATATGGATAAAATGGAAAAAAGCGTCACACATATGGCTCCGTACAAGTTGCTTCACAGCTGGCTGGTGGACCTCTCGAACTAAAAACTATACCTCACCAGTGCGCACGCCTCCGCCACGTCAGCATTGAACATCCCCTTTGATCTTCCGTCACGCCTTCTATCTGGTCACAGGCCGTAAAATCTCCAGAGAGACATCCCAGCTGTCGGATGCACGTACCAGGGTGTATGGAGCTCCGCAGGTACCCTTTTTCTGCATTTGAATCTAAAGCCATCAAAAATATGATCCAACCTATCAATTCAAATCATATTCGATTTATTATAAATAAATTTAAATTTATTGAAATAATCAAATCCACTCTCTTCGATTCAAAATTGATCTCTTACTCCACACTTATATAAAAAGAGCTAAAAGATCCTAAGAGGAAAGGTTCTAGAAGGGAATAAACTCCCACGATTCAACTCTCATGAAATAAGGTTCTAACACCTTCATCAGTCATCCCATTTTTTTTCTAAGTTTGCAGGTCATGTCTGAACCAGAGTTGTCATGGCCGAAGTAGAATCATTATAGCCGACTGACACGACCGATTACTATGGCTGACTGACATTGCCGATTGACACAACTGATTGCCATGACTGACTGCCATAGCCGACTAATCATCATGGCCGAAGCAGCATCTTCATGGACAACTGACCATTATGGCTAAAGCAGTGTCTTCATGGCCGACTGACCATCATGGCCAAAGCAACATCTTCATGGCCGACTGACCATCATGATCAAAGCAATAACTTCATAACCGAAGTAGTATCTTCATGACCAACTGATCATCATGACCGAAGTAGTATCTTCATGATCGAACCAACATCATAATGATCGACTGGCTAATGACCGACTGTCTAATTTACAATAACAATATCATGGATAACGACTGCATACTACGATCGTTAGTGGGCATAAACTGCCCACTAACTCTATGATTATGGTCCAATAATAGAGGTTAACTACCCTTTAGTACCATAAAAAGCGAAACTCCACGTGTTCAATGGTTACATCTGAATTGCTTATAAAGGGGAGGTAAGGAGACAGCAATGGTAAGGGACATTTTACGGGGCTAAACACTGTCAAAATTTAATTTTAATTCTACTGTTCATCACTCTTCGTTGACTTAGGCATCGGAGGGTCTTTATTGGATATAACTCCGGTCAGTGGACTTTTTTTGTAGGTTGTTTTCCACCGAAGTTAGGTGCACTCGAGAATTGGCCGCAACAGATTGGCGTGCCTGATAGGGAAAGAAAATCCAATCATCATGGCGAAAATGAAAGCCCGAAACATTTCCACCAGCTCTATCCGGCAATCTTTCCGTCGGAAAGATCTCCCATCTCCACCAGCAGAGCCCAGATCCTTCTTTCTGGTCATCACCGCGGACCCTCAGCAATTTGCTGCTTTAGTGCAGCAGGTGAAAACACTGACGAAGGCAATACACAGCTTTCAGCCTCCAGCAAACACAGCAACAGCAACATCTATTCTCTTCTTGCAAGATAGCAGTCTCAGGACATCTGATCCAAAGTCAAAATCAAACTGAGATAAAACTCAAAGCTGAGGTGAAGACACTCATCGAAGTTGTTCAGTCTTCAACAGACTGTAAAATAGTGACAAGAGCAATCGAAGGAGCTGGTGCCACAAGCTGTACCTCCAAGGCACAATCGTCGTGCCCAACTCCGCATCGATACTACTCTCGACACATAGCGTGCCAACTCCTAGCCCCTAGCATTTATGACATGCCAACTCTCGACATATTCGGCATTCGCAATATGCCGAATTCGAAGAACAGCGATCACCTTCTCCTCAATAAGCACCCAGAAAGGAGAAACATCCACGTTCTCTCTTTAGTTCTTTCAAGGAAGATTCTACGTCCGGATATTTTTGTCATCTTGACAAGTCACAATGATGGTTCGATGACTACGGCCGCAATGAAGTTAAGTCTATCAAAGAACTTTTCATCTACAACATCGTGCTTAAAGAAAAATGATGATGAATCAACAAATGATTCGACGATAAATACGAGCTCTAGCTCAAGCTCCGAAGGGCCAAAACAGAAAAATACTGATCTCCAGATCGAGATGAGTCCCAAAAAGATTTACATATCGACTCGACTATGGTCGGACAGAATAATATACCGACTCGACTACAGTCGAATGGAATAATATGCTGACTCAAGTATGGTCGGACGAAATAATATGCCGACTTGACTACGGTCGATCGAAGGATATTCGATTACTAGTTGACTAAATTAGCAATAGTCATCAACAATGAATAATGATTACATTTAGGAAGAGACAACATTTAAAAAAATTTCTTTCATTATCAACTGAAACAACCGCAAAATCGAGACTCGAAGTCATGGTAGAAAATACATTAACTCCCATCATCCAACGTGTCAAGCCACCTTGGACTTGGGAATAGAGGGTAACTGTTGGGATAATCAGATCTACTCCCCTCGATTCGAGATTGGCCCCTTGCTCTACACCTATATAAGAAGAGCTAAGAGATCCTAAGAGGGGAGGCTCTAGAAGGGAACAAACTTTCACGATTCAGCTCTCATGAGGTAAGGTTCTAACACCTTCATCAGCCATCTCATTTTTTTTCTAAGTCTATAGATCATGGCCGAACCAGAGTCATCATGACTGAAGTAGAATCATTACGGCTGATTGACACGACCGACTGCCATGGCTGACTGCCACGACCGACTGATCTTCATGGTTGATTGATCATCATGGCCGAAGCAGCATCTTTATGGCCGACTAACTATCATGATCGATTGACCATTATGACTGAAGTAGTACCTTCATGACTGACTAACCATTATGGCAGACTGACCATCATGACCAAAGCAGCATCTTCATGACCGACTGACCATCATACCGAAGCAGCATCTTCATGGCCGACTGACCATTATGGCCAAAGTAGCATCTTCATGATCGATTGATCTTTATGATCGACTGATCATCATGGTCGAATCAGCATCTTCATGATCGAACCAGCATCATAATGACCGACCGCCTAATCTACAATCACAATACTACAATTGTGGATAACAACTGCATACCACGATCGCTAGTGAAAATAAACTATCCACTAACTTCATAATTATGATCCGATAATAGGGGTTAACTATCCTTTAGTGCTATAAAAAGTGGGACTCCACATGTTCAATGGTTACATCTGAATTGCCTATAAAGGGGAGGTAAGGAGACAGTAATGGTAAGGGGCTTTTTACGGGGCTAAACTCTACCAAAATCTACTTTCAATTCTACTATTCATCACTCCCCACTGACTTAGGCATCAGAGGATCTTCGTCGGACATAACTCCGGTCAGTGGACTTCTTTTGCAGGTTACTCTCCACCGGAGAGGCGCACTTCGAGGTTGGCCGCAATAAGACTAAATGGGTTCAGATAATAAATAGATCGATCTGTTTAACCTGTTTAATGTTTGAATTAGATTTGGATGTCAGATATCTGATTCGTTTAATTCGTTTAACCTATTTAATAGTCAGATCGGATTGAATCAGCTAATTCATTTAATTTATTGAACCCATTTAATCTATTTAATCTATTTAAAAATTATTTAATTTATTTTTGACTCATCTAATCTGACTTGTTTAATCTGTTTAACCGATTAAAAACTCATTTAATCCGATCTATTTAATAAATAAATTAGATTCAGATATAAATTTTTGATTAGTTTAATAAATAAGTTGAATTCAAGTTGATTTTTTGACATGACCCACACCGACTCGACCTATATCCGATCTGATCCAACCCAATTGCCACCCCTACTTGAACTCTATCGCGGTCATACAGTTTGATTTTGACATATTTGATTGATCATAAAAAAATAATTTTTACAAAATGGCTTATGTTTAGTTGAGCACTCATTTTTTTGAAAAAAAATAAAATATCTATTATATCCTTAATTTATATAAAATTATATATTTTTACTCTTAAACTTTATATAAATAATAATATTATATTTATATTAATATAAATATAATATTAATATATTATAATATAACATTAGATCATAATATTTTATTATATTAATATAATACTAATATATGATAATATTATATTGACATAAATATTAATATATTAATATAAATACTATTTAATATTGATAAAAATATTATATTAATATAAATGTTAAAATATAATAAATATTATAATATTAATATAAATATAAATATTATATTATATTTACATAAAATTAGAATAACCATCAATTGGTATCTCACTATTTAGTATTTCATTCCAACAATCCATTGATATTTTACGAAATCTTAGTCATATATCTTAATAAAATATTTTTGAAAAAAAATATTATCAATTTTCATCCTGTACGAAGTTTCGAAACCCATCCTCTCATGGATTTCTACTTTTTATAAAATGTGGGAAGTATCTTCCTATGTGAAGAGGTTTTTTTATTTTTTCTCATCTTAAAACTCCAACGAAATAAAAGGCTCCCTCTCCACTTTTCAATAATTGCCTCTTCCCCCTCCACTTTCCATGGACCAAACGAGTCCAATAGAGAATCTTGGGCTCCCACCATGGCCAAGGTGGTTGAAATATAGCACTCATCCTCGTAGGTGGCGGATGGGAAATCGAGAACCCCAATCACCATCTTCAAGACGCAAGGTTAAAGAGATTCTAGGTAGGGATGCCAATGAGTCGAATCGTTTACGAGCTACTCGAACTCGACTTAACTCAGTTATTATCGAGCTCGAGTAATTCAAATAGCTTTTCAAGTTGAGTTCAAGTAGCAAGATACTCGGATCGGAAGCTCGCAAATCTATTCAAATATATATATATATATATATTTGTAATATTATTTTTATTTATAATATATATATTAATATATATATTAATAGTAGACTAAGTTTCGATTTCGAGTTCGAATATAGTTCGATTGGTAATCGAATCGAGTTGATCTCGAGTTTTACCTATTTTTCATCAAATCGAATTCGAGCTTAGAATATTAAGGCTTGATCGATCTCGAATCGAATCGAATCTGAATATTTTGAGTCGAATCGAGTTCGAACTCTAACTACTCGGTTCGCTTCGACTCGATTATATTCTAGTGAACTAGATATCTTTCGGTGTGTAAGAAATGCGAAAGGAGAAGGTGGACTGGAAGGCCAGTGCTCAGATGCAGCTGGACTACGGGAGATGAATGGGAGGGACCTTAATCCTCACTAAGGCTCCTGATTCTCCCGGAGTTGAGAGAGGCCTTCATATCATCTTACGTTTTTGCCCTCTCCTTGGAATCGAACCCTAGATCGCCATAAATGGATAGCTTGGGCTGGGATAGCACTTTCCGGTCGTGTGTCGCCAGACTCTTCACATCACATTGTGATCCATTTCTTCGTTGAAATGTGTTTTTCGGAAATCGGAACGGCTCATGTGAGAAAAGTCGGTATCTTGATTCTACCAAAAAAAAAAAAAAAAAAAACCGGTGTCTTGATCTATTCCAAATAAACAAGAAAGATGTTTTTGACATATGGCAAAAGAGTAGCCGTTTAAGCTAAAACAGTTGAATTCGCGGTGGTTAGGAAAGAGGATTTGCCTTTGCTGCCGCTGGAAAAGCCGGGGACGGAAAACAACTTTGACGGTTCCACCAATCGAAAATACGCAGTTTTCCTACTTACGTCTCGGGTGATTGGCAGTTGATGTGGGGTCCACGAGCCTGGATGAAAGTGTCCGGAAACAACTTTGACGGTTCCACCAATCGTATACACACAGTTTCTTTCTACTTACGTGTCGGGTGATTAACGGTTCATGTGGGTCCACTTCCGAAGCTGTGCAGCGGAGAATGACGGAGTTTCGATACCTTCGGATCTGTGTGAAATACGATCCAATGTTGACCAATCATTCTTTTGAGTTTTGTCATGCTTTTTTTTTTTTGGGTATAATTTGTCATGCAACTTGGAAGACAAACAACCCGACCATAATAGATAGTCAACGAAGAATACCAATGATCATTGTGGATATATATTTGATGCCTCCCTTCTGATCATTCACATCATATTGCCATTTGCCAGTACAACGGTTTTTTTACAAGAACTTTCAATACATATTAATCAGCGATAATGACACGTGGTCAATCACCAAAAAAAAAAAAAACTATATTAGGGTGAAAATAAAGTTCCATATTAGTTACCATAAGACCAGTATAAACCTTTATAAGTTGGCAACTAAAATTTATTAGCTAAGCAACAATAGGGCAAATTTTAGAAGCTCTCGGAATGTCATAATGTAGCACGCATCTCTGTGACAAGATCCGCTCACTTCTACTAAAAAGGAGAGGCAATAATGTTTTTAGAAACAAAATAATAGGAATATACTAAAACAAAAGTGATAAAGCAACTTTTTTTTAAGAACAAAACTGCATATAATTTTATTAATAAAATTTAAAAAAAAAACTACAAGCAATAATAAAGACTTTTGTTTTAATCATTTTATATCACTATAGTGAATTATCAAGGCCCCCCAAAAAAATCGAGAAACGTATTCTAACAAGATGGAAATAATCCATATGCCACCCTTCTTCTGTCCATATGTAATATAAGGTGGCTGTAGAATGGAACAAATAAATACATTATTCTATATCTAATTTAAAGTCAATTTCAAATTCAATGGAGAACTCGAAGCTTAGAATTTCTGATGTATTATCCTTCTTCTAGCATTATCTTTCAACTCAATATTTACTTAGAATTTTCTCAAAGTCCAAAATAAGATTATTAAGAACTAACATGTTATTATCTAGGTAATTGCAAGCTTAACACAATTTTAAAACAACTCAGAAATTTTTTAGCATCCGACCCAACAGGCTTGGTGTTTGGCACCTTTCTTCAAAAAGTTTGCTCTCAGGAGAGGCCTCATGTTCAAATTTTGGTGGGGCATATTATCACCCATGTCGTTGGGAAAAAAATTAAGCATCCCCAAATTTCCTAAAAAAGAACTGTTGGGTTGAAGTCAACGTTAACAGCTTGATGGACTTGACAAAGCAAAATGATGGAAAAAAAAAAAAAAAAACATAATTCCATACCATATTTGTTTGAAAGGACTATCTTAGGGTGAAGCAAATCATCAACTTATCCGATGAAATGCATAAGTTATCATATTAAATCCATCAACATGGAACATTTTAGAGAAGCTCATCTATTAACGTGTCAAAGTATGGTTTGTTGGGTTTAGACCTACAGAAATTGCTGGCTGATTTTTCTTTCCCATCTAGAGATGGTTATGTTGGATAACTTGTGACGGATCTTATAGTTGAAAGTAGATATACAGGCATACCATCATATTGGAGTGGTATGACATAAAACTACGAATGGATGATCATAAGGATGATAATGAGAGTAGTATGGATGTCCAAATGTCTCAACCTCCAAAGATTTTCACTATTATTATACGACCTATTCAGAGAAAGATAGATACGATAAGATGAGATGTACCCAGAGCTACAGTACAAATATTTTATTGCTAATTTTAAAAGTAATTAAATTAGAGTCTCACAGGTAAACCATGAGTAAGGATTTTAAAGATAAAGCAAAGATAAATTCATTGATGTGTTGAAGGATCAAAAGTTCATTCTTTCACTTATATATCCACTTATATACATATGATAGAACTATATAATAACTGCCAGAACCATGTACTTATCTGGGCTAGTTCTTCACAAATTCTGAAAATTCGCCTCCATAATTTTATGTACCCTTATGTATGGCATAACTGCAAAGCAGATCCTATCTGAGATAAATAACATCCTTTGACCTGTACCTCCAAATGTCATGAGCGAGTCTCGTTTTTTTGGCTTGTGCTCCTATACTTGGATTGTAATGCTCAAACCCTATTAAATTTAGCAAGGGTCATATGACTTCATCAATTCTAATCCTTTAACTTTATTCACATGGAATTTGCTCAGAGATGCTGACTAAGATGTTTAGATGGGAGATAATTAGGTCTACACGATATTCATTCAGCCTAAACCTTTGGTATTTCGATCTATGTGTATTAGTTTTTGGATCACAATTGGTTTGGATGTAATGTAAGCAGGAACTAAATTTAATCATCTCTATAAAAAAAAAAAAAATCTTTTTTTTTTTTAATGTCTGGGAAGGAGGCAGCCCCTATATAAGTACATGGGATGATCCAAGAAGCGAACCAAGATTTTTTGGGAAAATTCCCACCCATATTCAGGGCGAAAATCTTGAGGGATAACACCACTCAACCTTGGACGTCATGCTTGGAATAGGTGTAAACACCAGGCTAACACTTGGATCATAATAAAAAGACTGCTATAACCAAGTTTAACATCACATGTGTCAATTCTTGATACTATAAGATGGCCTTTGGATCCATCAGTGTGCCGGGCCAATCTTTTCTTGGATAGTCTTGATATGGAATAGGTTATGCATCAAATTTAGTTTTAATTAATCCACCAGTTTAACCAAAAGATATGAATTTTCTTTCTAAGCTCATAAATAGAAAGTCAATGAATTCCTAGATCTCCAAAATAAATTACTTGTCATGATGGAAGATCGTGAGAGGAAAATGGAAACGTATTTTTCATTTGGTGTCGATTATTTAAGTTTTAAAAAATATAAAATAAAATAATAAACCAAACAACCAAAAACCATCCTGAAAAATTAAATCCTTTAATGACACCCCAAGAAGAATAACTACAATGGAGAAAGGAAGAGAAAAAGATAATAATATATGAACTTCTAAGAGAGAGAAGAAATTAACCCATCTCGAAAATACTATATATTCCTGAGCTGAAAGAGTAACTTCCAAGAAATCCTTAAAAATAATAGAAAGACCTTTTTGGGTTTAAATTATATGCTTCTCTTTTAGGGAATCAGCTAGAAATGAAAATTAGATGGAAGGAACCAACCAACAACTACTAGCATTTTTTATGAGCACAACGGCGGAGAAGGCCCTGACAATAAAGAATCTACCTCATGGGAAGCTAATTAAGAATTGGTGTCAATTACAGCTAAGATAGTTCAAAAATATAGCCAGTACTATAGCTCGTATATAAATCATATTTAGGTAAGTAGTCTTGCATATAACTTTTATTGATATGACCTCAAAAATTATTTTTTATATCCGATGAGAAGGATATCAGTTGCTTATCAAATTACAAAGGGTCTTTTAGATATTTTGCTAGACATCACCAAAACCTAATTTATTTATATTTAAAATTATTATTGATCGAAAAATTCTCCGTGCACTGCAGGATTGTATAGAAAATCTAATATAGAGCGCATCATCTTATTTGATTGATCCACATAGTTATCACTTTCTAACACGTATTTAATGTCTATAATTTTATTTTTTTCATTTAAAAATTTGAATAACAAAAATGCTATTGCTCTTTCAAAAAAATTATGGCATCTTATATTTATATTATGATATCCTGCATGCAGGAAGTTATAATTTGATGCAGGATATCCTAATATACCATAAGATATCATAATTTTTTCTAAAAAGTAAAGATATTTTCATCATTTAAAATTTTCAATCCAAAAATTGAAACTGCAGGTATTGAAAAGTGGTTAGATAAAAATATTTTTTTCATATTATGACATCCTAAATCATATTATGACATTCTGAATGCAAGAAATAATAATTTAATTTAAAATATTATAATTTATTTTGAGAAAAAAAATATTTTCATCATTTAATTTTTTTAAAAAATTAAAATTATAAATATTAAATATATATTAAAAAATAATAATTAAATAGATCTAACATGATGTTGTATTTTGTATCGAATTTTTTTTGTACCGTCCGCGGTAAAATATTTCCCCTGATATACTGTTTGGTGTTTATTTTCTCGTGAATTCGGGCCAGAACAACTTTAAATGGGCCTAGCTATTTCGTGCCTTCCGGGGCACACTAACACTCACATACGTGCTTTTATAA
This sequence comes from Elaeis guineensis, assembly GCF_000442705.2. Taxonomy (NCBI): domain Eukaryota; kingdom Viridiplantae; phylum Streptophyta; class Magnoliopsida; order Arecales; family Arecaceae; genus Elaeis; species Elaeis guineensis. The sequence goes on along the minus strand of NC_025993.2, from coordinate 161,964,124 downwards.
AGTCCCTGTCACCGCCTCCACCCGTGAACAATTTTTTTAATGAAAACACGCGAACGCTTTCGTCACCGCTTAGATTAGAAGGCTTGTGCGCACGGAGGGCATTTCCGTTATTTCGGAATCTCCCGTGTGCTTTTCAAAACCCCGCGGGCTCTTTGTCGCGTTGCCTTGCCTTTTGCCGTGCGGACATGAAGCCCCCCGATAAACCCAATTTAAATCCGGCCCTTGACGTACTCCCTATAAATATCTTCGCTCCCGTCTTTTTGCCCTCACGCGAGGCTGGGCTGTTTCTTCTGCCGCAAACGGTAGCTAGGGTTTTTCTCTGGCCCTTTTCGCCCCGATCCCCTCGCTAGGGTTTTGCTGATTTCTCTACGCTTTGTCCCGCGAGGGCTTAGGAGATCCAGATCACTTGGTCGCCATGGAAACAGCTCGCAAGAGGGGGAGGCTGGATGCCACAAATGGAGGTGCCGCTGGACCAAAGCGGCTAAAGGGTAAGTAGAGCTTAGGGTTTTTAGTTCTTCTCCTCTCCATTGATCGTTTCTTGTATCGTGAGGCTTCTTTTGGAGCTGAGATGGATCTGGCTATAGCCTGTTCGAGCGATCGGAGTTTCCAGGGTTCCAGATTTTGGATCTAGGAACGCAAGATCGTGAAGAGATGTCTTTTCTTTGTGCTTAGTGGTGATCTGGTCGCTTGATCTCGGGAAATTTTTAGGGTTTCTTGGTTTGCTAGAACGGTCGCGTGGTAAGCTTATCGAGAGAGCGGATATTCTAGAGTTGTTGGTCGCGTTTGGTCTGATATCGATTGCAATGTATTGTGTCTGGAAGTATAAAATCTCGTTGTAATTTAGTTGTTGGATCTAGAACCAAGATCATGATGTGGGTCCAACAGAAGATCGCATGTGTTGCATAATGATGATTTATTTTCGTCGAACAATGTATTGGAGTTTTTGCTCTCTTTTTTTTTATGTTTTTGTTTTTTTTTTCCTTTTAACTTCGTGATAAGAGTACAAACTTTTTGTGTAAAAATCATGGTTTGGGATATTGACTACATCAAAAAGACTTTATGATTGATTATTGATGGAAGAATTTCCTTCAGAGTTTTAAAGTGTTTTTTTGAGGAAGGTATTATATTTATAATAAATTTTCTACTTTAGTTGTACTCTCTGCGCCTCGTATTGTGACGGCAATTGTCTGAGGCTTGACAAGAAAACTTGGATGAACTTGTGAAATGGTTTAAAACGAAATCATCTCACGAGTTTCTAATTTTTCCTCGGGCACTTTGAGGAAAAAAAATTCACGTAAAGGGTATTTTAATCTGCATCATTTCCATATGAAGCCACTCAAAATAAGAATCTTTTTTTGTTTTTTTATCGATTTAATAAGTGGTAAATCGAATTTTTCAATGTTCGAGGGTTTTTCATAATGTCCTGTGATGTGTAATTGGCTTTCTTTGCCATTGCAATTTTCTACAAAGTACACTGCTTTGTTAATGCCTTCTTAAGTGTTTTTGTTCTTAAACTTACGTATTCTTTGTAAAATTATATGCAACAGAATGGGTTGAGTTGTGTTTTTTTTTCTTAATGATGATGCTGGAGGCATCATGCAGTGTTGATTCTAAATTGTGGTCATACTTCAGAGACCACTACTTGTTTTCTTGGAAGATGGTTGTAATTGCACCACTTTTTGTAAAGATTTCCTGGTGTTTTGTTAATCTTCACTTTATTGAAATGGTTTTTAATATGTTTAATATGTACTTGAACAATGAAGGTTAGTTAATTAACAGGATTGTAACTGAGAACACAAAATTAATGTCATGTAACAGAAATGGAGTCGTTCCAACATGGTCTAGGAAGCAAATCGAAGCCTTGCACCAAGTTTTTCAGGTTCTAATCTTAACTTATCTAAAATCAACATTATAACAGCAACCTTTATTTTTTCTGCAATTTCATATCTAATTGGAAGAAGTGTTTTCCCTAAAGTAGTATTTTCAATGCTAATGAATCAGGCATTTAAGATTGTGATACAGGTTCTTGTGATCTAATCAAGTTAACAACATTGAACAGAGTAAATTGGAAGCCACAAGAGTGCTTTTGGCTATCAAAATTGGACAAGCTATATGCAACTTCATGGCAATTACGATATGAAATGAATATGCTAAATAATGGTTATATTTATAGCATTGTTGTTACATCCAATTTTCATATTGGTTATTGGTGTTTTTTCTAATATATATATATATATATATACATATATTCTACAATTCTCTATTTGCCTATTTTTTTTGCTAGTCATGTTGACGTTTAATAAATAACTGATATTTGGTAAATGATATCTTGCCTTTGTCGAAAATTAATATTGCTTTGTGACAGGAACATCGAACTGTTTTGTACGTCTTTCCTGAACTGAGTTGATATTGATATACTTTATACTCAGACTAAATAAAAAATATTCTGACAAGGATCTCGTCTAAAATCAATAAAATTTTTGTGCAAAACAACTTTTTTGTAGTTATGCTTGTTCGAAAGTGTAGAAATATCGAAGTGCAATGGCAATTCATTTTGGACCTACTGAGTTGTACGTAGGCAAGTGATATAAATAAAAATGCCTGTTCTAGAACTGGAAATTTTATTGGCTTGAACTGTTGATCATGCTCAAGGATTTTTTTTGTTTGTGGACAATCATAGTGTTGAATTATGAATGTTGAGTCTAATGTTCGTATGTTACACATATAGGTTGTGATAAATTGAGGCATGGTTCTTGTGGGACATATTGGTAGAATTTATGACAATGTGGATCCCTAGAATTGTGATGTTAAAGACTTCACGAATTTGTTTCAAAGGAAGGGATTCTTTTCTACTATCAGAGTAAAATTGGTGACATCTTCAAAAAATGTGGTAAAGTTTAAGTGGCAGTGTTTTCCATATAAGTGCTGAGATATGATTTCATCATTTGCCAGTACGATGAATTTGATCCAACTAAAAGTGGTCAAGTATGGTTGAAATATGATGCAACATTGTTTTATCTATGCTTGGTTGTTTATGGGAAGTGGGCATTCATGGGCTTGGATTCAGGTCCCGATGTTAGACCTGTCTTGCAGTTAGGCTGGGTTCGGTCTTCTCAGTGCAGTGCCCAAAGACTCCTTGTATTAAATATATGTATAAAACTTCTTGTTTTGACCTATAAAATACTGGCTGCTCCCAATAGTTTTCACAATGTGTGGAAGACAGCTGTTTACTCTGTATGATCATGAATTGTTCTTCCTCCCTCTTACTTCCATGTAATCTTTTGCTCTCATCCTCGTTTCTAGGGCTCTCTCGATGTTCATATTGTTCAAGCCTGCTATGATATGTGCAATTGACTTGTTAAATAACCTGTATGTTGAGATTGGCTTGAGAATTCTGTATTTATTGCATGTGGACTGCCTCAAAATGGTTCTTTGGTAAATAACCATGTCTTGATCACCAAAATTCTAATCATCTGAGCAGTGGAATCCTGATTTATAGCTTGCATTCATGTTCTATGCATGTGTAATGTGCTTTGCTAGGTAATGGAATCTGCCTACTAATATGAACTAACATTTTAATGGTTTAGCCAAATGATGGCAAAGATAATGAACTTAAAGGTCAGGAAGGGAAATTGAAGAATTGAAGGATTGGGAAGGCAGGGGAGTGGTGGAACATTATAATTTAATCCGGCTGATTGTGGTCCACATGCTTAGACAATACACAACTAGTATGCTGTGATTGGTCTGGTTGATTTATACTTTCTGCATTTAGCTACTACCAATTGATCTTTTAGTGGTAAATGACCATGTTTTGAGTGCTGAATGTTGTCATTTGGCCCATCCTAGGAAGTATGGCATTCTTAACCAAACTAAATAATGTGTTGATTGTTGATAGATGTGTCCTAGACATTTTTTTTGGCTATCTGGAGTAATGTTTTCTGCCAACTAGTTTGAATTAGCATTTTGTGGGATTGAGCAAATAAAGACAGACCATAAACTTAGATACCGGGAAAGTTTGGGAGTGGGCAATTCCTTGAATGAAATAAGGACCTCCATGTATGTTCAACCAATTTCTTGTGTGGTTCAATTGTATATCTGTGCAGTACAATATATACTATCAGGCCTTCCAAAAGGAATAGTAATTCTGACAAAAAAAAAATGCAATGTATGTTCCTAGTAATGAATTTGTTTCTATCAATACATATAATTCTTTCGCCTTCTGGTGTTTCTATAAAAGAGCATTACAGAAAAATTCACTCAGGTTCTTGTGTGTAGCCAAATGTTCTACATTGTTCCCTTGTTGGTTTGCTATGCAAACACATTTGCCTGTGCTTCTGCACAAATGCCTAGTCTGATGAGCATCGATTCGTAATTTGATGGAAAAATCATCATCTTTTAGAAATTCAGGTGATGAAATTGCTTTTATTTGTTAGTTAATCCATGAATAGAAGGTGGTATTTGGCAAATAGAAATATGATTTCTGATTGTGTTCGAGGTCTTAAGTAATAAAAAGGTTGCACGAATGATATGCTTAGAATATTGGTGGAACAAAATCATCGCTGTGAATTTAGAAAGTCATTGTGATGAAATGGCTGACATTATGGGATATCTCAAAGACTGAATATTATACAAAGTGCTTTAGTGATGATTAACCTGGTGAACTCTCTTCACTAATATTTGATTTCACAATGAAAGATAAATTTCTTTATAATGAGTCATTGAAAGTTTGTGTTATAGAATTTTCATTATTTAGTGCTTTGCCTTAGGCCTGCGTGGTCAAGGACTGGTATTAGAAATAGTGTTCTCGATGTGCTGCACGGTGTGAACACGGTGCACACTAACTTGCATTGGTGAGTGTGAGAGGATAACCTGTTTCAGGGACTCTAGTGTATTTCATTTCAGTTCCATCCTTCCAGTCTTTGCGACTGTCACTATCTGGAAGTATCAATACTTATGGTCATAGATGTGTTGGTCAGATCCAATCAATTATGATGTATCCATCTTATTATGTTGGGGATAATTGATGTGATCATAGCAGCAGGCACGCACGCACGCACACACAGAGATATATATATATATATATCTGTTATTTTATTTTTTAAAAATAAATCTTCTTTTATTGAGTACTACATTAGGCAATGATGTGATATGGAAGATTTAGATATGGGGTGCTTTCATTTTAGGCTATGCCAATAATGGTTTGCATGTTTTGGATGATGTGCTCCCTCTTTTTTTTCTCCCCATGTTCAGTGCTAAACTATCACGTGATGATGTTTTTCATGAATATTTGTAATGTGAGGGTATTATTTTTTTTACCCTGCACTTGCATTATAACAATAATCTATTTTATGCAAATCTTTTGTTGAATCATTAAGGACTCGTTGGGTTCGCGGGAAGTGGAGGGGGGAAGTGGCGATTCTCAGGAAGTGAAGGAGAGTCCTCTTGTTTGGTTGGAGTCTCAAGAGGAGGGGGAATGGAAAAAGCTTTTCCGATGGAAAGATACTTCCCATGTTTCATGAGTAGCGATTGTTGAGCAGTAAAGGAAAGTCCTCTTATTTGGTTGGAGTTTTAAGAGGAGAGGGAATGGAAAAAGCTCTTTCGATGGAAAGATATTTTTCATGTTTTATGGGAAGTAAAAATCCATGGGAGAGGTAAGTTTTGGGACTTTTCATGGGATAGAAATTAATGGCTTTTTTTCTTCCAAAAATATATTTTTAAGATCTACGGCTGAAGTTCTAGAAAAGATCAATGGATGGTTAAGATCAAATACTGAAAAGTGATATATGGCAGGGTCTCCATTTTCTCTTCACAAATTAATATAATATAATTTTTATTTTCATATATACTATAATATTTATAATATATGAATATTATTTTGATAGTTATACTAATATAATATTTTTATTAATATTAATATAGTATTTATATGAATATATTAATATTATATTGATACAATATTATATTTATATCTGAATTAATAAATTTATTATATTAAAAATATTAATATAATATTAATACATATACATTAGCATTATATTAATAAAATAAAATATTATGATCTAACATTATATTATAATATAATATTGTTATATTAATATTAATCTAATATAATATTATTATTCATACAAAGTTTGTGAGTGAAAAGATATGGTCTTATATTTATTAAGGATATAATAGTTATTTTACATAGTTTTTTCAGGAAGATGAATGCTCCACCAAACATAAGCCATTTTGGAATAAATCACCTTTCCATAATCAATCAAACATGCCAAAATCATATTCTCTGGAAGTTACTTCCAGGAAGTTGATTTCTGAGAAGAAAAGTTTTTCTTGTGAACCAAATAAGTCCTAATGATGGTTGTTATTTCTTTCAAAAATATAGTTTTGCACTATTCATGGATGAATTTGTGTTAGTAAGTGTGCTTTATTTTCTCTTCTATTCCCGTTAGATATGTGAATCAAGCTCCCTCCTAGGAGTGGGTGACATTATTTCCTGTATCAGGCATAGTATGAGCATACTTTGATGGATGCATCTGTTGATGGATGCTATATTATATTATCACATCATTTTTTCTTGGTTGTATCCATTGCTGCAGGCTTAGAACTGATATTTGAGCAACTTTTTATGATTCAGCACTGCTGGTTGCCCTTTTGGTGAGGGTTGTCATTTCCTGCACTATGTTCCTGGTGGCATCCAGGCGGTGGCACAGATGACCAATCTAGGCAACCCTGCTGTCCCTCCTTCAGTGAGAAACCCGATGGTGCCTCCTGCCTTTTCTGATGGCCCTCCTGGACCTGCTGTCAAGACCCGGCTATGCAACAAATACAACACTGCAGAGGGATGCAAATTTGGGGAGAAATGCCACTTTGCCCATGGGGAAAGGGAACTTGGCAAGCCCATTATACCATCCCAGGATGGCCCTATTGCACCTCCAACTGGGGGAAGACTGGCAGGCCGCCTGGAACCTCCTCCACCTGCTGGCTTGCCAGCTGCGGCAAGCTTTGGTGCCTCGGCGACTGCCAAGATCAGTGTTGATGCTTCTCTTGCAGGTGCCATCATTGGGAAGGGCGGTGTGAATACCAAGCAGATTTGTCGAATCACAGGGGTCAGGCTGGCCATTCGAGATCACGAGTCGGACCCCAACTTGAGGAACATTGAACTGGAGGGTACCTTTGACCAAATAAAAAATGCTAGTGCTATGGTTAGAGAATTGATCGTCAACATTAGCTCTATGACCTCTCTGCCTGTGAAGAACCCAGCTGTGGTGGCACCTGCTGGCTCTGGTAACAACTTCAAGACCAAGTTGTGTGAAAACTTTGCTAAGGGTGCGTGCACTTTTGGTGATCGGTGCCACTTTGCTCACGGGGCAAGTGAGCTCCGCAAAGCTGCTGCATGAGAATGCTGCTGTGCCAACATTTTCCTGATAGGTTCGCCTTCCTTTTTCTTTGTGGAACTGGATTTAGAGGCTCTTGTAATGATGGATGAAATTTATGTGGAATGACTATTTCAGAGATTTAAAGTCTCTTTCATTTAGTATGGCTGTGCTAAGATGTTTAGTTCTAAGTCAAAAATGCTTGGACCACTGATCTTTTTAAATCGGGTATTCTTTGCCATTATAAGTGATGGTTAGGCAGTGCATGACCTATTCATTGGTTTGGATATTTATTGTTTTGTGAGAGCCCTGCTCTCTAGATGGCAATATGGTCCTTGTTGTACTCTTTGCGTCTCTCTGGATGAACAGCATCTCATTCTGGTTGGTTGTAGAAAAATGTCTTCTGTGACTACATGCTTGGCACTCCTGAAGGGATTTGCTAGGACGCCGTACTGTTGTCTGAGCTTTCTGGTTCATATACCAAAGGGCGCTACTTACTCTGTTTTATGGGTATGGTATGATTCTGTATATTCGTTATGTTTTATTCTCAATGCTGTTGGATGTTTTTTTTTGTTTTCTTGCTGAATTTGTTTTTTGGAATACAAAAATTGATATTGGGTTTCCCTCCTTGGTTTCCTGTGAATATTTCCAAGCTTTTAACAAGCAATCCTTTTAACGTCTGATAAACCCAGGATCTATTTATGACTGCTGATCTCATGAGGGTCAGGATGCCTCTCTTTCATCTTGTCTTTACATATTTTCTTATTTTATATGTTGGCGTTCATCTTTTGAGCACGTTCTCCATTTTAATGCTTTGGGGGTAAAATAGAACCATATGCACGTCAACGTCCGGTAGATATCAAAGCAGGATGTCTGGCTGTGTTGATGCAGTATGTGATTCGGGAAGATATTTTTTATCTATTTATGATTAATTTTAAAAAAAAATTATCAAAATAAAATTGAATTCAAATTATTTATAAAAATATTGTTCAAAAGAGAGACATCTTTTCAAAGGGGAATTTTTTTTGTCAATTCATCGATCTGACTAAGGGTTAAGTGGATCAGAGAATGGGGTATTTTGATAGGGTGGTTTTATCAGCCGTCTTTTGATAGGGTAGTTTTATAAGTGGTCCATCAAAGAGTGATTTTTTGTAATTTTTTTTTATATTTTTTGTGTCTTATTTATATTTTTTGTGATGTGTCTTATTTATATTTTTTTATTTTAAATTAATATTTTATTTATTTATTTTTTATTAATTTTAAAATATAAATATAAATAAATAAATATTTTTTATTTAAAATTAATAAAAATATAAAAAATTTTAAAAATAAGAAGTCAAAATTTTTTTTCAAATCCAAAACTTTTAAAATTTTCTTTCTTCGAATAGATTAAAAGATCTCAAAATTTATTAAAAATTATTTTATCACTATTAATATTTAAAAATTAATTATTATTAATTTTAAATTTCAAAAAATATATATTTTATATAATCTTCCGTATAGATGTTAGTTTTCTGATTTAGAAAATTTTCAGAATCCATATTAGCAGATAGTCACAAATTGTGCCAACTGGCTTCAACAAATTTTGGCATCTTGTCAAAATTTATTGAAGCCAGTTGGGCACAATTTATGACTATATGCCGTTACGGATCTTGAAAATTTTTTAAGTCAGAAAACTAGCATCCATATGGAGGATTATATAAAATATATATTTTTTAAAATCAAAATTGATGGTAAAAAATTTGTTTAAGCCAGTTGGACACAATTTGTGACTATTTGTCGTTACGGATTCTAAAAATTTTCTAAATAAAAAAATTAGCATCTATATGGAGGATTATATAAAATATATATTTTTTAAAATAAAAATTGATGGTAATTAATCTTTGAATGTTAATGAGTCATAAAATAATTTTTAATAAATTTTAAATATTTTAATCTATTTATTTCGAAAAAAAAATAAAAATTTTGAATTTGAAAAAAATTTGAGCTAAAATCAAAGTTTTGACTTCTTGTGCTTAAAGATTTTAATATTTTAGATATTTTTATTAATTTCAAATAGAGAAATATTTACTTATTTATATTTATATTTTAAAATTAATAAAGAGTAAAATAAATAGAGATATTAATTTAAAATAAAAAATATAAATAAGATGCAGAAAATCATAGAAAATATAAATAAGATACAAAAAGTCACAAAAAGTCGCCTTTTGGTAGGACTTATAGAGTCTAAAGAACAACTTATAAAACCGCCTATCAAAAAGCGACTCATTCTCCCTAGCACCGCCCTATCAAAAAGTGACTCATTCTTCCTAGCTGATGGCATATAAATAAAACACAAAAAGTTATAAAAAATTATCTTTTGGTAGGACGGTTTATAAAATCATCCTATCAAAGGGTAACTCATTTTTCGTGATAGTTGGCAAAATCATTTTTTGAAAGGATGATTTTTTCTTAAACAGTATTTAATTTGAGCTTGATATTATTTTGATAATTTTTATTAAAATTAATCATAAATAAATAAAAAATCTCCCTTATGGAATGGATGTCGATAGTCCTTTCTGGTCATGGATGTCGATAGTCCTTTCTGGCAATGCCAGCGTATACCACCGGCAATGCTAGCGTATACCACCGCAGGAAAACTGAGAAGCCTCGGCGAACTACCAGTGCAACACTATGGTTTCTAAAATGGCCAACTAGTTAACCGGCTCATAGTTAATCAGATCACAGAACTAACAGTGACTAACATATCATGGCATGCGCAACAATGTCTTGAAACTCCAAATCTAGAAATGACCGAGTAACACCACTGGATTTGTCTCCAGAGCCGCTGGATCTGAAATTTGCACCTGTATCTGTTCTTATAGTTCTACAAATGCCGTTGCTAAACCTAGCATGAAGACCGGTTGAATTTGTCTTTTAAACATTCCCAGAATACCTTTCTTTGTTAAACCACTTAAATTTCTTGTTACCAATTCAGCAACCAATATTGGCTTATCCTATCTTTCCTATTAACATTATTTTCCCAGTACCATAGGTAAGCTTCCCTCTGAATTCCTGCTTCAGGCAACCGGATTTTAATATTCAAATCATAATGGTGGCAATAGACCTACTTAACGAGAGAATGCTAACAAGTTATTAAAAAAGTGAGACGGCATTGAATGACAAATTAAAATGCCACACTTAAGCAATATTTTGATGTGAAACTGTTAAATTGACAGAACAGATATTCTTTTGGCAATCATCGTGACGAGGGGCCTACAAATATTCTTTGGCAATCACTGGGACAAGGAGTCATGGATACAGTCGACAAGATGTGTTACTCACACCTTTGCCATCCTCCATCATCGGTCCTCTTAAATACCCGTGGTTTCCTTCCTACAAATGTTTGTCTCCAATCTGGATACCGGATCAAGTAGCTCCATACACTGCATTCAAATGGATAGGACTGTGAGGTTATTCAAAAGCAGAAAAAGACACTGAAGCTGGAACTTATCTCTGCTAATTTAGAAAGGATATAGGAAAAAGAAGGCCAAAACAACTAAAATAGGCAGATAACACGAGTCTCTAAGTATCTGTCCTTAATCATACACTTGAACATAAAGAGCAAATCTTAAACCTCTCTCTCTTTTTCTTTTTTTTCCTTCTTTCTTTTTTTGCATTCATGCATGCATGGGCCCACGGGGTTGGGCAGGTGGGCATGGTTGGGTGGGTGAGCGGCCGTGGTTGATTGTTGGGGGAGGAGGGGATTCAGGCGGTCAAATCAATTTCTTAATGGTGATTGTTCAGGTCCAAGTATTCTAGATGGGAAAACATTGCCCACCATTCATCCTTTTCAGGTATAAAGTGGTGCAATGTTAACATACAAGGCAAAATCCTAACGGTCTCTACAGGAAAGACTACATAGAAATAAATGGTTTTATTATGATCTTCAGTGGTATATGTTTGTGTTGTATACATTATATGCTGTATAAGCAGTTGCCGTTATTTGCATTAGGCCTACCTCAATGCATCAAAATACAAACTTACCCAAATATTATCTGGGTAATGCTGGTAGCCAAACATGTCAGATATATAGGAACATACAGACCAGCTTGCCATTTCATTTACTTTCTACAAAGATCAAGTGATGCTAAAGCAGTGTGATAAACAAAAGAACTAAAGGAAACATTCAGGAAAATGTTAAAGGAGTTGTTAAAACAAGGTTCCAATTCAAAAGAAGTGTCATTAGAAAGCCAACTGTTTTTCCAGCATGGTTCCTTAAACTTTTGAGTGTAAAGCTGGCAATACATCACGCTGCAGATGCTGCTGTTATTTGTGTTTCTATTGGCTTAATATTTAACCTTGGTACTGCAGCCTTTTCAAGATCTTTCTCATTTTCTGGAACCTGCTTTTATTGCTTCTGACACCCTCCTTAATCAGGCATTTTCCATATCTATGGTACCATTTGAAGACTAAACTTTGTTTAACTTATACGCTTCATTGTCCAGCTATTTTAAGTAAGCATATATTATGTATTTTTTCTTAAGAAAGTGAATCTCAAACAAAAATGTGATCCTTTGGAATTCACAGAATACAAAATTAGTTACATGCTTCCTAGGCGCCTTTTACATTTTTCAGATAGCCCTTTTCTTTCCTCGTTTTCTTTTTTAAATCTGCTTCTGCACTGGAATCCCATATAGAAGACTACAAAATAGATAATTGGGGCTCTTTCTAAACAACCAGTAAACAGATGGTACATGTCCTTCTTCCCCAAGACCGCATCAAAGATGAGTACATCAACTGGATGGAGATCGATGAAGAGTAACATGCAACCAAGTTCATATGGGTGTCAAGCTGAAGCTAGTTTATTTTGTATTTTCCTTCCAAGCGTCTCATAAATTAGCATTACTATCCTTCTCAATTTCTTTAAAAGGGGCAATAATAATTAAAAAAACAATCAAGGAGAAAATTTCATTTTTTAGCTATTCACATGGTTTTGACGTGCATAGGAGATGCTGACATTGCAAGGAACACATTAATGGTATATATATAGTCCATACACTCACTAAAATACAACAATCACCATGAGTGCACAATAAGAACAAACATGATCACTTCTTTTGAGGAAATGATTTTTTACGTATATTTTATGATACGTCACTGATCTAAGCTTATATATCTCAGTTGTCAAAGATGGAAATGTGGAGCATCATTCCTGCAAGTTGCTAATTTGGGTCTCAACTAATGCAATTAAAAAAAACGATACTCAAAAAAGAAAAGCTAACAAGCCAGTCATATGCAAACCTTCTTTCATTCTCAACAAAATCAGGACCCTCTGCAGAAGGTGAGGTAGAGCATCTAAAGAGGATCTCAGAATCAGAAAGTTGCTGCAGCGAAAAAGCAATTTGGCCCCAGTGCGACAGCCTATACCAGCAGAGATAAAATATCAATTTTTTCTGAATGAAGAGAGGTAAAATAGCATCAATGAAGGATCAACCAAAAGGTTCAGAACTACATATGACACGATTTTATTTGACTAAAGACAATTATCCTTATTGTGATCCTTCAAATCCTCAGACAATATATAGACAAAATTTGTTTGTTTTTATGCATAACAAACAACTTCGGCTGTACCATGCATGAACTTTGATATATGGCACCTACTAAAACATGATATCACTGTGAAAACCTTATAGCACTCATTTATGCAATAAAAGGCTTCATTTCTCAAAAATTAAAACTAGCTTGTAACAAGCCAGACATTTAGCAGAAACTATCAAGTAATAACAGACAATAAAAATGACCTCTTGAAACGACTCAAATATCGAGAGATCTTTACTATCATGTTTTATATTGCACATGACATTACTAAGATATATGAATCTTATTGCGCAACAAATACATAAATGTTATGCAATTGTAACAATTACCAATAAAACAAGCTGATTATATAAGGAAATATCAGAACTTGGATGGGATTTTTCTTCCCTTTCTGAAAATAGAAACCAAGGAAGGAAATCATATACCAAGAGCAAGGGGCAATGTGAAATTTATCACTAAAGGTATCATATGTCTTTAGCAACTCCCTTCCCAACTAGAATCTTCGGAAGATACAGTCACTCGAATCCTCCTGACAATTTCGTCTGGGCATCTTGAACTTCTATCGAAGCTGGCAGGCATGATTGACCCAGACAAAGTGTTTACCTAAAATAATCAGTAGTGATTGTGTTCGAATGTCAATTCCTTTTTCAAAAAAAAGAAAAAAAGAAACGAAAAGGAACAAAAGAGGTGGTTGTTCAGTGAAATACTTTGTGGAGGAGAATCTAGAATCATAACCATGTGACATGGTGCACGGCAACAGAAGGAATCTGAATTTTCAATTGCTACCAAAATTTGATACACAAAATCAATTCAGGATAGGTTTTGTAAAGCTGATTTAGTTCTTAGGGGGTATGAATTAGGTGGGTATAGGTCGCTTACGAGATTAATCTAGGCTGCAAATGAGGGTCACCACTCACCTGTTCTGGGCATTATATCCTAAAGATGCTAGGGTAGTAAAGCAATGTAAAATCGGCATGTTTAGAGTTTCTGATTCATAAATTTCTAAAAGAACAGAACCTCCCAGAAGTCATGTCAAAGTTTATATTATTTGATGTGCAGAGATGGGCATGAACTCACCAAAATGCCACTGATAATTGGGCAAGCATTTCCATTTGAATCACTTTTGGTGTTATGCTCAAGAACACACAAAGTCTGGAGATGAAAGTTTTCTTGACTATCATGCAAAGCATCAATTATTTTGGAACATAAACACATTGAGTAACCGTCCTGTTTCTGACGTCCTTCTGATCCAGGAATATCATTGTCATCCTGCCATCAAGAGTTACAATTGTCTGATTTTAGGAGATCATCCTCTTACAACAATTAAAAAAAAAAAAAAAAGGAGCTAGTCAGGTGATCTGGAGTCAAACTTCATTTGATGCGTCATTGAAGGCACCAACCAGGTGAACCTGTAATTCAAATGCCCATCGAGTGTTCAGCTGTTGTAACAGTAAAACTTCTCAAGTACACAGAAAAACAGCAATGCAGATGGCCAAACAAGAAAAAAAGAAAGAAACAAACATCCAAGATAGCTTCACGATCAACAACTAATGATAACATTTGGATGAGGCCCTTATCGACAACTCCTGGAAAATCCATATGGCTAATGGAGGTCCTGCGCATAAAATACAAAAATCCAACAACATCAGAATCAACAATCATCATACGTACTATGTAATGTGGAGGAGGACACCCATTCTTACATTCCATTATTCCGGTTGCGAATCACAAGGCTCGCGCATGTAGTGGCCTCATCCGTGCCGACCAACTGTCAAAGTAGAAAGACATGAAGATTGTCAGAAGCACAGAAATTCCACTCATGAATAATCGGAAAAAGCTAATTTGTATCATTTTACAATGAGATAATGCAAAAAAAAAAAAAAAAAAAAGCGATGAAATTAGATCAATGTAAAGTGGCGTCCACAAAGAATCCTCAGAATCACAAGTATCCCTGTCAATCAAATGCTTTGCTTAGGACAAAAGCCAACTTGAAACCAAAAAGAACAATCTAAGAGTTGATTCAGAAAAAGAAGCTATACAAACTGCTAATATCAATACTATCAGAAGTAAAATTGAAGCAATTCAGCAACGTTCATTAGGCATACTTCAATCCAAAAATCTTAAATCCACGTGCGACCCAGTCAACCAAGCAAGCCGAAACCGAACCCAAAACCATAGAAGCCAACAATCTGACAGTCCGCAAAGAGAGAACATGCACAAGATACAAAATTTCATAACAAAGGAAAGTACTTGCGAGAAACTCAGCAACACATCCTTGCAATTAAGCAGGCAATGGACCACAACCCAGCTTGAAACCAGTAGATAAAACATTTTTTGATATGTGATACTAAGAGAGGTGATCCAAGATACCAACGAGCGAGTGAGCAAGAACCAACGGAGTACCTCGACGAGGGCGGGATCGACGGTCGCGTACTCCCTCTGGAACACGTAGACGTGCTTGACGGGAGGCGACTGATCGGAGACGGAGACCTTCCTCTCCGGCGTCGCTTTGAGGCGATTCGAAGCGGAGATCAGAGCCGGGTGATCCAACAAGGAGGCCAACAGTTTTCTCCCCTGTAGAAGAGAGAGTAAGAGAGATGCCGAGGACCCAAAAAAAAAGAGGAAATGTGAGAAGAATTCTTCTTCGATGGATAGGAGAGGAGAGGGATGGAAGAGGGAATACTGTACGTGTACCCGAGATTGGGACCCGGAGGCGGAGAAGGGGTGGCCGTCGACAAAGATCATGGCTTCTCCTTCACGAGGGCCTTCTTCCTCTCCTCCAGCGCTTAAGCCCTGAGGCCAAATACGACGCCGTTTACCATACGAGGACCGAGTTCGCTGAGGGAGTTAGCGGTCTCGAGATGGAGGAGGAGTCCCGTCACCGAGGGTGGGAGAGGGTGGAGGAGGTGAAGGAACCGCAAGGAGACCGTGACCCGTGACCTGAAATTTGCGTGATCGGTACGCGCAATAATGCCGCGAACCCCAACATCCGCTTGGACAAGATCTCACGGCCTTTTTTTTTTAAAAGAAAACACAGCTGGGCTGGCTTGGAGGCAATTTGTCTCAAATTTGCGCACTCGCTCTGTACTTGGCTCATTGACATTCTTAGTCGTGACTAGGATAATTTATGCAATGAAGATCTTGCATTGGCTTATACTGGCATTCAAAAGCATCCCACGATGTCACGGTGACGTATCATCTACAATGATATAGTAAATGGTATATACGAAGCCATTGTTGTGCATGAATCATAAAAAGATGGCATTGTCTCGAGAAAATAAATTTTTTTATTTGTTCTATTTGTGATATACATTAGTTGGATATTTTCTTCTAGATGTTATTAAGATTAATTTTAATATTTTTGTTATTCAAAATCATATGACAATAATTTTTATTTTGAGGAATGAATAGGGTTGATTATTGAAGGCTGAGGGATTGAGACTGAATATGTGTACTGTGCCAATGTTAGAGCTTGTGGGTGCATGAGTTGGTCTTCAAGTAGCTGTATTTGGTTTCTATACTATTTAGATCTAATTAGATAATGATTAAATATAATTATTAAATAAATTAATATTTTTTTTCATAAATATACGATCAATTACTCATCAAAGATATTTGAAAGCATTGTTGTCCTATTTTCTGTCATTTTACATATATTGTGAAGCTAACTAAATACCAAATAGCTTGTTATATTGGTATAAAAGTCACATTATGTATTTAGTAAGGAATTTTTTTTATCTATTCATTCTATCCAAAGTGACTATGCTGATTTTTATCGATTCACTCTATCCAAAATTGATACTATGTTAATTTTTTGAATAATTATTTATTTTTATTGATCTTAAATAATTTTTAGATAAAAATTTAAAAAATTATAAAAATAATCATCCTTACCAAACAAACCCCCTTATCATTTTTTCTTGCCGCAAAATGAACCCATCTTCGTTCAGCCTTTTTTAGCTGCACATATTATTGAGCTTGTTTATTTAATTGGCATCATCATCTAGCGCAAAACCATCTTGTATTTTGCATAAAATCATCAAAACCATTTTGCATTGATTTTTTTTTTTTTAAGTAAAATCATATGCTATATTTCTTGCTTTCATTTGTCACATAAATGTGCATGTCAACTTATCAACAAGTATATTACAAAGCAATCATGATCGAACACGAATCTCAAAACTTGCCTTGTCCGGTTGCTCCAAGTAAAATAAATTTAATTTAAATATTGTATATGTTACATGCAGATGGAGACAGGTTTCTCGCACGAAAAGCTCCTACGTGCCCCGCACCGAATCCTACGTCGGCACCCGCAGCAGTTCTCTCACCGCATGGTGACCGTACCCGATACCGTCCGCCAATTAATTTTTGGTAAGCGACCGCCGCTTATCTAAGGTCTCAGGGAGGTAATCGCGCACCAACGCGGATCCAAGCCGACCGACCGACCGAGAGAGAGGAGGGAAGAAGAATCAAGAAGAAGGAGCAGAAATCAGAGCGCATGTAGCCAGCGGTAACCTAACCGCATCCTTTTGGCTACATTCGTTGTCGCCCTCCTCTCCTCTTTCGCCGCTCGATTGCCCCCCATCCCTCCTTTCCTCAGATCTTAGGGCAATTCTCCGATCCCATCCATTTCTGGATTCTCTAACCTCTTCGATCCGCTAGAGCTCGATCTCCTTTCATCTGGACCTTGAATCTAATCGCTGTTCGAGTTCTCGGAATTCTTGGAACTGGAACTGTCCGCATTGGTTCGCACCGATCGTCGTCTTTCAAGAGATCCCCGGTTTCTGAGGTAATTATCGGGTGTTATCGTTGTGTCAATCCCTAGATCTAAGCGCCATTCTCGTGAACTAATCATGTGTTCGGGGGTTGATTCTGTAACTTGAACGAGTAAATTCTATTGACTTGAACGAGTATTCATGGCGTATGAATTCTTTTATTTCGATGTTTCTTGGAACATTTCGATGCGCAAGCCTCCTTGCCAAGTGTTCCACCCCTTCAGCATTACTAGGAATCTTATCTCGATGCTCCTTTTGTACTTTTTTTTTGGATTGTCTTGCGGAAATGATTGGGTAGTCATATTTGATTTCTGGTTCTGTTGGTAGTTGTTTGTTATAATGGAAGAAAATCTGATCTGTTCAGGTTTATTTCTGTATAATTGCATCAGAATATGTTCCCTTGTTTCTCCAATGGCCAAATGGCTCATCTGTTAACTGCAAGTTATATATATGCAGGATATCTTCAAGTGGTGGGCAAAACTTTTGCTTCATGCTAATTCACAAATCTTTTTGATGGAATAATGTAATACCGACGATGATGGATCAAGCACCAAGCTGTGGACGACTTAATAATTCTTTGTGATGAAGAGAAAGTGACCCACCTGTATGGGCATTCGGTGTTGAGGAGATGTCACTGAAATTGCGTCAGGGGTTCTCCTTATTTGGAAGCGTTGGTTGGTTTGATGACAGGAAGGGTGATTGGGCTGTCAAGAACAAATTTACTCCTTCCTTCAAACTCCAAACAGATAAAGAGATATACAGGCCTGGTGACTCAGTTACTGCAACCATAGAAATTTGTAGTCCGAAAATTTCAAAGGGGTCTACTGGGGCAGAGCATTCAAGTGATGGTATCCCTTCGCTATTGGTCGATAACCTTACATTTGAAATTAAAGGTATTGAGAAATTGGACACTCAGTGGTTTGCCACACAGAAGCCATTACCTGGATCAAAGCAAAGGAGAGGTAGTTTTCTACTTCCTTTAAAATACTAACACTGATATAATTCAAAAGATTGTTTGGTTAAATTGGTTTATACTTGATAGTATTGGTGATTATTAGGGTTGCATATCCTTTCTTTATTCTCCACAGATTAAAAATAAGACTCAAACCAAACACTAGTGATCTTATAATATGAAAAACTTGTACTCATGCCATTTCCTTATATGTGATTGTGCTTGGAAGATATAAGTTCACTACTATATATAAGTTGTGGTTCTGTGTCAAAGATTGCAATGCCTATATGACATAATTTAGCTTATATAGGAATATGGTCATTTGTCACAGAATATAGATAAACGTTGGAAAAGACAGATACCTTAAATAGATGTTCAACTTGATGGCCCAAAAGATATTCGAAGTCATTATTTTTGCCACATGGAACAATAAAGAAGTAGATGAAGACATTTCTGACATATAACTAAATCAAGGTGGATGAGTTTAAGTATGTGCCGGAGGAGTGTTGTGCACCTAGCAAGTAGGGGAGGCACATAGAAATATCACAAGAGATTAGTATGGCAAGTATAATATTCTCATAGAAAGATACAAAAATGTTGAGCTGCCTATTTGGTAAAATTGGTAGCGCAAACTTTAATTAAAAGTAACTTTGAAGGAGTTTTAGGAGTTGAACATCGCAAAAAAAACGTGGAGAAATGATTGAGATGGCTTATTCATGTGAATGCATAACAACTTTGATATGCATGGAAGGGTGGCAGGGAAGGGGGAGCTAAGTACACTGAAGGAAGAGACATTAGATGTTTTCCTGTTTATCAAAAACACTCAGAAGTCAAGTCATTCTTGGATTTTAATCAAGAGATTTTCCAGTTATATAATTCATCATTTAAATCATTATTACTCACCTTGGCTCTCAACATTAAAATAATTTGTGAACTATAGTAAATAGATTTATGAAAACCGTCTTTTCTAAATTCTGTTAAATTATGCCTTCTCATTGACATGCTTCACATATATTTCTAAATTGTTAAATTTTGATAATTTATTTAATATCTGCACATTTCCTGTTCTGTTACTTTTTTTAAAAAAAAAATTAGTCACACTAATTTCTTCCCTTTCTTAACTGATCTGGATAAGAATTGCAAGGAAGAATTTGAAAATGCACGCAGTGATTGTGGATTTAGCCCTCACAGGTATAGGTATAGATATTAGGATGAAATATTAGGTTTAATGGGACAAATTCCTAAATGGCAATATGAGACTAGTTGGCGGAGGCTTTTTAATTTAGCTCTGTGACACTTGAATTCCATGTTTTCTGCATTATTTTTATTAGCAGCTGAACTAGTAATATAATTAGTCCAATATTCTAATTTCTTTGACTTGATACCATGTGGTGGGTCCAACATACTAAAATGTGTTTCTCAATTCACCATCTGTCCTTGTTGAATCGCAGGTGAGCAATTGTTCCTGGACTCTTTGGTACCATCGATGGTATCAAAAGTGATTGTTTCTTCTGGGGTTATCAAAACATGTAAGTTGACTCTCTATTCTAGGTCAATATCTATTAATATACTAAAGATTTGACAGAAAAATGGATCTAGTTTGTTTAGCGTAGTTTAGAGCCAAAGCAGTTTGTTCATATTCTTCTGTCGTTTTTAACTGAAACTATCTACTATATTAAATGCTCTGAGAAAAAAAAGATGTTTTGATTCAACCTGACATTCTTATGATAATTAGTAACACTAAATTTTCATATAAGTTAGAAGCATGATATCAGAAAACCATCATTGATGCAATAAGCCTATTCCTGTTTTGCTCAAAAAAAATTAAAGGCTCTGTACATCGAAATGGTGCTACATTTTGTTGTGTTCTGAGTTGCCTTAAAACTAATCTGTTTAATTGAACCTAATGGTTGAGAGGCTATGTTGTTGGCAGATGGCTAACATTAAATGCCAATGAAGAGTGTAAGTATGACACACTGAAAATTAATATCACTTACAAAACTCAAAGGAGAAAGTTCTAGGGATGATGACTTGATGGAGTTGTTTGACACGTAGTTCATCAATAAACATTCTTATCTATCCAATCACTTCTTTTTGATGGTCAAGTTGATTGAAAAAATGTTATGGAATTCGGGCATGAAATTCATTTTGCATGCATCTATGTATTTGATTCACGTGCACCTTGTAAGTTGGGAGCCACTGAAAGTTGTTTCGATCTCTATAGGAAAGGGAGACGGGCTTGCTGGCATGTGGGAAGTGGGACCAACAAGATATGTGAAATAGATTATCCTTAGATAATGGAAGAGAGGATGAGATCTGTTATGTTCTTGTCATTTTTCTTTTTTTAGATAAACACCTAGTTGTCACAAAAGTTGATTGTCGGATGGCATTTTCAGGTTCCTGATTAGACATTGTGGTGTGTCTGATTCTGATTAATGAGTATAAGACCGTTTGTTTTGAGTTAGCAATTAGGAGGCTTCTTTTGGATGTCCAATAATTTATAGGCATTGTGAAAGTTATGCTTATTACTTTTTTCAGCATTCTATGGCTTAAGGCACAATTTTATTCGATATAATACTGGTTTCTATATCTTTCTCAAGTTAAATGTGTTCTTTTTATATGCAGATTTAGTTCGAGTTGAGCTGCCAAAGATTTTACCACCATCTTATAGGGGTACCAGCATTCGCTATATATATTATATCAGAAGTACTTTGCATGGACGCTGGCTTGTATTGGAGAATGGTGATCATAATAGGTCCACAAATCATTTAATTCAATTGGTTAGTTTGTCTATCACTTAAATATTTCAACAAGGTTTTTAGTAGATAATTTTTACTGTAGATTATCTACTGTTGTATATAGTATTCATGGTTTACTTTCTGGAAATGGCATGCTCATATTTTGAGCATTCATTTTTTTTGTTTAAATTTTTTCTATTCTCTTCTCCATGCTTATGTAATTATTCTTTTTGGGAACGGTTAAGGGATCCCCAGTCCATTTTCAATACACATATAATTATTTATGGAGTTGTTGGTCTTTCTATCATTTTGTGTATGTGTACATGTCATTGTGCTTCAGTTTCATGTACCTATCTCATATGTTTTGTTTGTTACAAAAACCAATGGATAATAAACTTTCTCCATTGGGGTTCACTGGATGAATTATGAATCTATTTTATGTTTTGCCCCCGTAAAGAAAAATGTCCTTTAATAAGTAGGCCATCTGAAAGCCTTCATCACAAGTTCCATCAATGCCTCATCTGGATCTTCCCATTTAAGCAATTATAGGAAACCATCTACCTTGGATTTCCACCCATTGGTATCTCTTCCCCCCACCCCCCTCCCTCTCTCTCTCTCCCTCTTCCTCGTTCCATCCATCCTTCTTTTTGGTGCTTCTAGTCTATCTAGTGCAAACATTACTAAGTGTTGCTAAACATACATTCTAATCTTAATATCCCTGGTTTACCTCTGTCATATTCAAAAATAGTAAATAGTAACCACTTTTGACCTCAACTTGTTGTGACACTTGACATTGTACCAACTATACTGGACGTCTTATATAAAGTTAAGCCCAACTGTATTCATCTAATAAGCTTTGATTGTGAAATGTAAGTAATCAACCCATATTGGACTTAGTAGCATGGCCATTAAGGTACATTCAGTTCACATTATCTATTATTCAGTTGAATACTTGAAGAGGGTTTAGTGGAGAACTGATCTACTATGGACTCCATACACCCTTGAGGTTGAATTCCTTCTTGCCAAGGTGCAATAGTGCAGGAGGAGGTTGCATTGCCACTAGAGCTTCACGTCATTATGGTTGAAGAGCAAGGATTTTGAAATCATATGTATCTGAGTATGTTAGTGCATGGAGCACTCACACTTACAGGACTAAATGATATGCCTTGTGAAAGAGTAGTCTATAGATATGCTGGCCATGATAAGATAGGTTTATTTCTTCCTACCATTGTGATTGAGATAGGATTCGGAAGATCAATTATGTTTTGAACTCTAAAAGTGCATGTATAGTTGTTAGAAAACATAATGTACTAGGTATTCTATCAGTTATGTTCTTGCTGCCAAAATAAACTTTGATACAGAGTGAATACCCCCACCCGGCCACCCCCAAAACCCTTGCCTTATTGTCTTATGAGGAATTTGAGATTGCTTTTTGTAAGTACCCATAGACATACTTTGAACTCTATCAATACAAGTATGGTTGTTGCCTTGTTGGAAAACATCATATAGTATTAATTTTCTTATAGATGCATTATTGCTAGTAAAAAAAACTTTGAAACACAAAACAGGAAGATTGAACTCTGAAGACAGACTAATGTGAAAGAACATGATTAAGTAAACTGATTTTACAGTATTATTAGTATGGGTATCGTGTTTTTCTTGAAATGTAGAAACTGTCTCTCCACACCTGAGGGTAAGCCTGCATCCATTTGACCCTCTGCAGACCCCAGTGGCAGGAGCTTCGTGCATCGGGATGCAATTTTTTGTTTTTCTGATTGCTTTGTCATATCTTATGTTAGTATTTGGTACTCTATGATATGGAGAATAAGCAAATGTTACTAGGTGGATGTGTGCTCCTGTATATGTGGATAATATGTATTTTGCTCGTGAGTCCCATCACTGTACATCTCCTATTCTAATTCATGACGCACATGTCATCTAGACAGGATGATCGCCATATCTTGGGTCAGTACAAGAAGAGTCAACACCTTTTCTAGCAGAGTTGTTATCTGACTCGCTAGATCTATCTAGTTGATCCCAACTTCTTATCTTTAGGTAATGATTAAATTAGCCTTTTAAAATGTTCAACCCCTTGACCATCGTAGTACGCTAATTTACTCCAACATATTCTTTAAGAGTAAAGACCTATCAGTAAGTGATAAACCGATAATCCCTTTCCCAAGTGTCAATCTTTGTTCGGTGTCATATGCAACTGCATTTCTGCTAATCTGAACTAAAAGTAAGCCCTCTTCTCCAAGCTTAAAATGGTATCAGGTCTCTAAATGGTTCTACCAAGGAGGCAAACATATCTGGAGGAATTGTTTGCAGCCGGTGAAGTTATTAGTAATTTTAGACCAGTGGGAGAATTCCAGCAATTGATATTTGAGTACTCAGTTGTTGCAACTCAACATATTTTATAAATCTTGCTAGCAGGTGATGTTTTTTAAATGTTTTTGTTGTCAAGTGTGCATCCATTTTTCTTCCCCTGAAAATGGTGCCACCTTAAGGTATATGGTGATCTATTTCTTGCTTCATTATGGTCTAATTATGCTTAACTTCATTTCTGCAGGAAGCTCGAGCTCCTTTGCAAATATGGGTCTCACAAAAGAGCAACAAATTGCTGAATGAAGGTCAGGGCAGTTATATACTGATTTTGGATGCATGTACTTGAAGTGCTTTTATTATGCATTATTTGTTTTATGTGTTGTTTGCATGTGAGCATGAAACATATGTAGTCAATACAAATTGACAATTGGTGTTTGGCTTTATGAATCTAGTACCTCATATGTTATCTTATATTGATTAAGAGGAGAATTGGACACAGAAGCCCTTCTCATTTTTGAAGTTTTCTATACTTGCCATGAGAACCAAAAGCCTTCCCTTGACTTGCAAATTAGCTATACAACGCCCTTTTTGCCCTTATTCTAGTACCATACGTTCTACTTTTTCTGGTATTTTTTGTAACTTCAATACCGTGTCATTGAAAGCGAGTCATTTTATTGTGATACTTTTCTCCTATTAGCTGGTATGTCGGTAAGGGGGCTCTTTAATTATGGAAGGTGGTGCTTAAATATTGTGGGTGTCTCCTTTTCCATTCTTTGTTATTTTTTATTGTTGTTGTTGTTTGCATGGAATAAGAATTCTATTTTTCCTACCTTGTGGTATAAGGTCTTTTATTAGATTGAAGTTTTGGATTCAGTACCTCTAATCCTGCAGCATGCCTATATTTGCTGGGGTACATTTGATTAGTGATGTTTCTTTATTGTGTTGTGGGATGCTAATATTCTGGCATGCATTGAAATGGAATGCTGCTTAAAAGATTTACAAAGGTAGGGAGAACTTTTAACCCCCACTTTTAGCATGTTGGATTCTTTGAATTTGTGTCTGTGGGTTTTATAAGTTATAACAATACGTTAAATATGGTTTATTGTTTCTTATAAGCATCAGCATAAACATAAATACTACAGCATAGTATTAACTTTGAAACACTAGACAACAAAGATTATATTAAATCTGATTTATCAGAAGTGAATTTTTTGACATCCTAGGATCAAATATATGTCAACTGTGTGGCCACCTATCCCTTTGTGTCTTTGGATGCTGTATAAATTTTAGATTGATATTCTATGTAGAGAGCTGTACTAAGTCTACTAGGTCGATAAATACACCTAGAAAGATATGGTTGATTTGTGTCATTTGGTGAGGCCATGGCAGAGCCCATGTATGGGGACTGCCTATTATAGTTCCGGAGGTACATTAAACATTCAAATTGATACATTTGATTATGACATAAGAATACAATTTCTAGCGCTATCACCATGTCCTTGCTTGCCAAAATGTCAATATGATGACAACAAAAAATGATGAATTAAGTTTTGACAATTTTTCAGGAAGTTTACCGGTTGCAGCTGATCAATTGGATATTTACTGGAGAGAAAAAGATGCAGATTCTGAATGGGTAGGTTTGAGAAGGTTCATGTTATAGTCCATTATTTTTTTCCCTTCTTTTAAGGCTTACTTTCCCTGTGTTTGAATTAACTTCTAAGTCTGAAAGTGCTGTAATTTTATATGTTCTGTAAAAGAAAATTTTGATTTTGTGTGGTCAAGTTATTGAAAAAATCATTTAATTTTAGTATCTTGAAAATTCTCTTATGGTTTTGCAACCAAACCTCCCAAAAGGTTCAACTTTGAAATCGCATAGTTTTTTCTTAAGAAATAGAAATAAAGATTTTGAAACATTGCTGTTGTATGGATGTTTTATTTCTTTGTTGCCTAGTTTCCCTTGTATAGATGGCATGGACAAGGTTTCAGTATTTGTCACCACCTGGTCATTGGTATGATACGTCATAAAGTTTCGAGGAAGCCAAATGGGTCCTTTTTTTTCTCTTTTTTTGTGAACAGCTGGTGAACTTTTTTGAAATTAACAGCTGCTGTTTACCCATATATGTATGGTGCAATCACAAACACAGCAACACAAACACATAAAGAAATAGAGGTGCTCTGAGATCTTCAATACCTTCTTGCTCAGCATGAAAGTCAAATTACTGATCTAAGATGTATATTTTGAAGAATTTGGTGATTGAAACATAAGCTTTGGTTTACTAGATTCTTTGCTGAACCTGTACCATAAGTGTATCAGAGAGAACACCCTTTATTCCTGTCTGTTCCAGAATCATTTGTTTGTAAATTAGTTAACATGTGCAGGATCCATGCCATGTAGTTCACGTATCCAAAATCAGTCATATATAAACATTATTCTACTGTAAATTGAAGACTCAATTTCAGCTCTGTATTTGTATTAAGGAATGTAAATCTCTTGGCAGGTTCGAGCAAACGAGAATTTAGATGGATTCGAAGAAGGATATGACAGTTCAAGAGATGAAGTGTCATCTGTTTCTTCCTACGACCCAACCAAAGGAAATGCTGACCTAACCCTTAGAAGCTCTCTATCCTTGCAGTCAATTGCATCAAGGTTTTCTAACAACGAACTCCAGTATTCTCATGGAGGAGGCTCGGGTTTCCCTTCATATAATCTGCTTCCTCAACTGTCCATAGCAGAGGTCTTAGATGATCCTGGTGGAGGTAAGCATTTTCATAAAGAAGAGAGGACACATACATGTTCGTGTCAAAGCGATCCATTACGCAATGTGTACTTCCCAAGTACCTGTAACGTGTGGACCCACTAGCATTTGATGTGGGGCTTACACCAAGGGGTTATGTGGTTCACATGCAATGTGAATGGATTTTGTCTAGTCATGCCTGTTTATTAATTTTTCTTCATTTTGGTATATTTGCTATATATTGTCATGCTAGTTGTGCTACTTTTTTCCAATTATTTTTATGCAAGAATATCTCATTCGGATGGTGCATTGTCTCAGGATTTGTGTCACCACAAAAGAAGCTGGATAATTCATCATCTCCCTCTCCAAGTCAGCAAAGAAACTCTCTAGATTCGTATTTCTCGAAGGATGATATTGGATCACCTCATGCATCTAAAGCTGTTGAATCTTCAGCATGTAAGTCACCGCGCTATCTTTGTGTAATTTTGCCTGTGTTTAACACCTTTGCTTCGTAATACGGTAAAGTTAATCTGCAGCAAACATTTTCTGCAGCAGAAGGCTTCATTCGAGGAAGATCTTACAATATCAGGATAGATGACCAAGTTTTGCTTCGGTTCTCCCCAAGGAACTCTGACTCAACTTATTATTTTGGAGATATGGTACAAGTCTGTTATCCATACTTCCATTAATTTCACACTTCTAAGCAAAGTATGCCATACTATACCGAACCAGACGGTATGGGGCATAGCACACTATACCTGTTTGGTACCGGTATGTGGTACAGGGGGTGTACTGACACTCGATACATCGAACCAGCCCTGTGTTGACATAGTAATGGGTTGCGGGCTTGGTACCGAGATGGCATATGTTGCTTCTAAGAGCTGAATTTTGAATGAATTATATATTTTGAAAACAGATAGGTGGCACACTTACCTTTTTTCATGGAGAAGGGGCTAGAAGATGCCTTGAGGTACAAGCATTTTGTTTTTATTGACTCCATACCCTTCATGAAAGTTCCATGTCCAAGTCCTGTTGATGTTTCCAGGTCTCAGTAACCTTGGAGACTTCAGAAACAATTGACCAGCATTTTGTCCATCCTTCAAGAAGGACCTCTCCTACAATCAGAAAGGTAATTGGACTGTTAATCAAATATTATGTGTTTTCATCAGCAATTTCTTAGATCTTTTGTGCTGGATTTTAATTTGATTCACCTTATTTGTGGAGAAATAATTAGTTAAGAACTTTTAAGCTTGCCTTTTGTTACACGGAAATTTCTTAATCATTTTTTCCTTGTGCATTTGTATTACAGATACAGAGCGAGCATCATGAGGTAGTTGCGGATTTGGTGCAGACAAGCTTTCTTTTATCAATTCCTATTGATGGGCCCATGTCCTTCTCCACCCCAAAAATTTCAGTGCAGTGGTCACTACGCTTTGAATTTTTCACCACTCCGAAGGATATGGACTTGACTAGGTACTGCTACAGTAGTAGAACATTCTATGGACATTATCATTCACAAGTGCTCGCTGGATGTCTCTCTCTTTAAAATTATTTTGATTGCTCTCTGTTGTATATGGTAATAGTTTCCTTTTATGGATGCTGGTTTGACTCTGCACTGGAGGTAGTTCATTTTCCTGGCCAATTGGCCACATGGTGATATAGGTTTCACTGCAGGCCTCTCTTTTGCCAAAATTTGCCTTGCCAGGAATTTACACCAGGTTTAGATGGTTGACATTGGGCTGACAGCTTGTTATAACATCTGCTCAACTCTTTTGTGGAGCCATCTCCACTTACAGTGGTGCTCTATAGCTGACCCTCTGTTTGATTGCTAAAGGACTGGAAGATGATAATGAATAAAGTTAAAACCACTCTAACAACAAGCTAGTAAAGTCAATATTTTTTATTTCTTTTCATTCATAGGTAAACAGGGTGTGAATCAGTATTCAATAGGTCAAACAAAATTTATCTCTTACCTTATATTTCTTTCTGTTTTTGTTTCTAAAGTTATTCTCAGGGCATACATTAAGTCACAGCAGCATAGGATATCTTATTATTAAATTCTTTTTGGCCAATATATTTCTTGTGACGTTTTTTGTCTTTTGACCGCACATGCACCTCTTCATGATACTTCCCAGCATCTGCTTGTGTGTGCTAGTAGTTATATATATCAACATGTCATGTAGCAGTTACTTTTGCAATTTCTTTTATAGAATGTTGGTCTAATTTGTTAAAGTGGCAGGTACGAACATCCTCTTCTTATTGAGCACAGAGAAAAAGGGGAGTGGGTACTTCCTTTATCTGTATGTGTGCCTCCTCTACGGGCACAGGCTGTGCAAACCAGAAATGAGAAGCCCTTGTCTCTTGGAAATTTTTTTCGCACTTGAAGGTTAGCAAAATGTTAAACCTGCAAACCATTTTCAGGACTTTTTTTTTTCCTTAAAAAAGAAGAGGCTTTTCCATGCTTGTTTTGCATCTGTGACTTGCCACTTGAGGTTTCATGTCAAATTGATGTTATAAAGGCTGTAAACTGCTAGTAAAACATAAACAGGTTGTAAAAGAATGTCCAGTGCAGGCTATTATAATTCTTTATGAAAATTAATGTGGGGGACCACATCTGTGATATTCGAGAAACTACTGGTGAAGTACATTCTCTTCCTCATCCTTCTAATAGATATCTTTTAAGTGGCGGCAGTCTTCCGGCAGTGGAATATTCTTCTTCAACTGGGTTTTTCCTGGGAAACACTATGGTTGCATCAGAAATGTCCACCTAGCATTTGCAGTATATGATTTAGAATAAGATCTAGAAGAATGTGCACCAAAGCGTGAATTTTGTATCATTTTGTGACTATGCAATGAATATTTATATAATTCAAAGAAGAAATGGAATATATTGCTCTACATTATTTGAATGAAAAAAAAAAAAGAAGAAAAATAGAGAGAAATTGTGTTTAGATAAGAATAACCAAATGTGTCTGTAGAGATTGCTTTGTTGCATAGGACATATCACTTTATCCACTTAGGCATTCAATGTCATGGCTGCTCCAATGATTGCTTTTGTAGCTTCAAGAATTTCTTCCAGTTTAGTTTGACTGTTTGAGATACTCATTTGACATGATTCTTTGGAAATTGGCTCTGATCATTATATCGTTATTTAAATTGTTTACATATTGCTGTGTACATTTGATGATGACACCTTAACAAGAAAAATAAATATAAATAGGAAGAAGTCACATGATCTTGGCCAATGTATCTAGCAATCATGCCACAATCCACGACGTCTAACTTGTAGGTTTCTGCAACAAGCTGAATCTCTCTCATGTCGCTTTCTTTCAATGTTTGACGCAGATCCCTTAAGGATCTTGTCCTTGGCACCTTGATCGATTTTAATCAAATAAGTCTGGAAACCGTTTTTCATTAGACTAACTTAACAACCTTAATATGTTCGATTTGATAAGGGGAAGAAGAGGGGAAAAAACTACTAATGGCCACTTCAATTTTTCATATAAGCAAGTCGTTAGTATTATGACCTAACAAATGATAGTGGAAAAATACTTCTAGGCCACAGTATTTCTTTTAAACAAACACTGCAAAATGTTGATTGGCCATTATCATACTAAATCAAGCTAAATATGTTTGTTAAGAACCAATCTTCTTTTATGTAATGTTATTTTCCTTGATCTTGCACAACGTATGACCTGTGGAAGTTCCGTTTTTGTTTTCTTCTTCAGCTTATTTTATCGGAATATTATGGATTGCCAACCAGAGACTTGAATGCTGAATCCAGGGAGGTCGTGTGGGCTTTCGCGTGGTCTCCATTTGTCAGAGCACCATCCAGCTCTGCGGAGCTTCCCTTGAGGGGTGGTGTGCCGCTATAATGTACGGCCGGCAGTGTCAAGAAAAATTAAACTGGTTGAAAATGAGAGTCTACTAATCACCAAACATGATGGATTTGTTGCTATCGGATCACTTCTGTTGGCCTTTATTTGTCAAAATAAATTGTTCCATGTAAAATCCAGATTGGGCGTATGACGCCATGACGTTATTTTCATTTTTCTCAGAGCATAATGTGGAAACTGTCCGGTATCTCGTAGAGCATCAACTAGTTTCTTGCAGAACGGTACGGCCAAGGAAATCAACTAATGATCTCTGCTTGTGATTCTATTTTTATAGACAGTCCATTGACAATGTCTATAGGTTGACTGATGTGGCTGTTAGCTACGATTGGCCTCCATGTCAGACACGACGCAACTGAAAATTTCAGTAGCTGCGTTAATTACGTTACTGGGTACGTTCCAGTGCAGAACGTAGCACCTGGGCCCGTTAAAACTGTTTCCTTGTTCTTCTTTTTCCTTTATTGTTGCGCATGTGGGTATGCGAATGATAAATAAAAAGCTGTGATGGACCATCCAGATGGCAGCCTAAATGGCCGGGTTGCAGAAGTCCCCCCATTGGTGACCAAACATCCCTGCGGTGCCGAAACAAGCATTGCATCTTTCCCGTCGATCGGAGGTGCTCCCTCTGAGTGGTGTGGGGTAAGCCTCCATTTCTGTTCGAAGATCGCTATTGTTCGTTCCAAAACCTTTTCAAAAGATCATTTTGACTAATTTTTTTACCATGAATTTGTTTAGACATTGTTGACCTCAGGTAGTCTCATCCGATAACTAGCAAATTAATCGTTCTCATCTCAAAGATGCGTCCGCTGAATAAGGTCCGCATGCCGTTCGAAGAGCATCAAAAAACTTCCTTACAGGACAGTAGACGTAGATTTTCATAACTTAAACGTACGCTCATAACGTCATATATACTGCTAAAGCCGCTACCGGTACTCATACTTCACGGGTCGCGTCAACTCGAAGTCTGGAGAAACTATGAGTCAAAACTCAACCTGGTTTCATATATTCTGAACTCACTCTATAAAGTCCATGGGTTAAATTATGGGCGAGTTCACAATATGCAACCAGGTCGGGTTGGTGCTAGCCGGAAAATATGGATTAATTCTCTTTATCCATTATGGATGTAAGTTATTTTTTTTAAGCGGGGCAAATGACATATCTACCACGATTAGCTTTAATATCGCTGTCGGTTCGAATGAAGTCTTCTAGTAGTTTAGTCCCGTGAGGTTGCAAATATCCATCAAAATAGTTTCGAATATAGACATGGCTATCCATCTTACATCCATTACATACTTCTTTTTATGAAGATTACAAGCTTTTTTAAAGGACACACTATAAAAAGAGCATGACATGGATTCTATTCCTTTCTCTCGAACCAAAGAATACCTTTTCACATAGATGGAGAAAAATCATGGTGGAACCTTCTTCGAATCTCCGCTTTTGAGAAGTGGTCGGTCGGTTTCTGACATGATTGCTCAACTAGCTGCAACTTTCTATTAAATAACTTGGTTTTCTTTATATTTATTTATTTATCAAATTTTGGTATTCTTTAGCGGGAACTGGCGCATATATGACGCGAACTTTAAGGAGATGCCTCTCATCAAATGTTCCATGCATCTTATGTGATTACAAATTTAGATGAGAAATTTAGAATTCCAAATTTAGCTTCCAAATCTTGCTCGCAAAAAAAAGAGAAAATCTTAAATTCTCTGCGACCTTCCTCTTCTTGATCAATTAGAGGACTAGAGCCATTTATAATTGGTAAAGATGTGCCGTATGTGTCAAAATTTTGTAATCAGAAATCTTGCATAATGACAGTGGACAATTAAGAGAGGGAGGAGTAAAAATAACCCAAGGGGAAGAATGTGCTTGTCAAAAGTCTCGACATAGACCTTTACCCTATATATCTATTTACAAACCATGCAAGTGCCCCTACCTGTGGTGCCAGGGCTCTATGCCATGAAATTTACTTGCATCAACTGCATTTGAAATGCGGTTGAACAGCGTACTCTTATATAATTAAGAGCTGTTTAATAAGGTTAACCATGCCGTGTTTGATCAAAAACATGATATAGTATAATATCAATAAAAAATATAGAAGCACCGCTCTCATAAAATTAGCAATTCAAGCAATCTTTATCCATTAGCCGAAACACCAAAATAAAATATTAAGTTTTGGCGAGAAACATTTTAATCTCAAATTTTAAAATTTTTTCAATTATATCCCAAAACTTATTATTCGTCGTAGCTCAATAGTCCGTCTGAGCTCACTACTAATGACTTATCCTCGAAGAATGGTGGGGTATATTGCACAAAAAATTAAGTTTTAGGGTCTTATTGAAAAAGTTTTAAGTTTTGGTGTTATATAACTGAAGCTCTCAAGGGGAGTTTGTTAATTTATGAGGCTCCATGCCGTTGTATGGTCATATACATTGATTGCAATAGCCATATATTAATTCAGGTCAATGGAAACCTCAGCGGCACATGATATTAAAATGCCGACAGTACATATGTGACAAATGTATGCAATTTCTTATGCAACTCTCTATGCTCAAGATGTATGCAATGACGCTCCAATCCACAATTTAATATCATTGGACTTTGTAATTCTCCTTGCATGCATTCATGTTCTATGCTAGACACCCATCATGCACACATTTTTAAATTGGAAGGCAAGACCGGAGACGCTTATCAAAAACGATCCTTGGCGTTTGCATAGCTGGCTCCACGAGAGACGTGGTGGACCAGCATCCGTACAACGAGGACCTCGGAAAACCATGGGCCATAATGTAGAGGAAGAATGTGAACACAGCGAACGACTGCCCCCTACACAATGCAACTTGGGCAAGTTGGATGGATTTATGTTCGATCCTTAGTAATAGTACTTCAACTTTTCCAGCAATACGTGACCAAGATAAAAAATTTCCAAGACCAGCACATTTTGACTAACATGTGGTCTTGCCGCATTTTGCTAATATCATCGGTAAAATTTTGAATATACATATACGGTCATTTAATTCATGTTCAAGTAATTTTGATGATAAATTATATAAAATATATACAAGCTTATTTTGTCAAACCCAATCCATCACAAGACATTAGTGCGTAATATCTAGCTACCAGCACGTGTAACAAATAAGTTGCAACTAATACCAATTTGTATTCTTATAAAACAAAAAAAATCGTATAGATTAAATATCTGCTCATGGCAGATGACTATATAATGTTACTTTAAATTGAGGACTCCTTTGATCCGTCGAAAAAAAAAATTATTCAAATATTTTTTTGAGAATGAAATATGATAATCCGGTAGAGTGGTTTGATATGTTTAGTTGATCTAAAAATAATGTGCTTCAGAATGTTTTATATTTGGTTGGACATCAAAACTGTATAAATTATTTATTATATTTTTAATAAAAAAATTATATATAATTTTAAAATATTTTTTTAAAAAATAATTTTAATTGTTTAATTAAAAAATTAAAATTTTATTTTTTAAAGAAAATATTAAAAATTATTTTTATGAGAATACTTTTTTTTTTCTTAAGACCGTACATTCTTCCGCCCTTTCCCTGCAACCAAACAGAAAAAAACCGAGTCCTGAAAGAGAAGTCGTGAAGGTTCAGGACACCTTCCTAAACTGTTCCAGATTTGTCCTCCATCCGGGTCCGGGGCTTCCTGTATATATCCATCTGTGGGTTCCGCTCAAGGAGCAGGGTTTTCGAACTTTTCTTGGTAATTCCTTGGAGCCTCGAACAAGAATTCTAGTATCCACAGAGGTACTTCCGCTCCCCTAGTTTTGTATTTGGACTTGGTAGCAGGAATAGCGGGGCCAAAGGGCTTTGTTTTGTATTTTAACTTGTAACATGGAGTAGCGGGCTGACTTATTTCTTGCCCATGAATTGTTTGATATTTTATTTATGTGGATTCATGATGGGAATCGGGTCTGTTAATCTTTGAATTAAACTCTGTTTATTTTGTTTCATCTCTTACTCATTTTATTTAAAAATATATGTATTCTTTTCTCAGAATTGATGATGCCACGATGCGTCTCAGAGATCAGGGGGTGGTTGGGTTCTCGGCGATCGAATGATTTGGTGATTTGAAACATCTAGATCTTCTTCTTCTTCCTTGTTTTTTTTTTTCAATTCTTAATTGATAATTTATAAGTAAATTCTATTTTGGCAAATACGTCGTTTGCTGTACGCCTAATTCGAGCGTTACGGCTCGTTCTGTCAGAACTGTCTTACTTTTTTTCCCCCTTTGCCCATATTTGGGTTTGAAATTTGTGGATGATATATATGTTTGTCAAAATAGAATTTTGTGGATAATATAATTGGGCTCCATGCTGGCACTGGAAAGTGGAAAAGTTTCTTACCGAACAAAGGGGAAAAACAATGCAAAAGCTGGATTCCAATTTTTCGGACGGTATACCGATGAAACTTTGTCGTTTTAGTTAGGTCTGTCTGCTTCATCGGTGCTTTCTATGATATGCTGTCCATCTTTGTTGTTTTTGTTTGTTCGTCAATTTATCTTGCGATTCATATTTTTCTTTGTTTTAAATTA
Source organism: Elaeis guineensis (assembly GCF_000442705.2). Classification (NCBI taxonomy): domain Eukaryota; kingdom Viridiplantae; phylum Streptophyta; class Magnoliopsida; order Arecales; family Arecaceae; genus Elaeis; species Elaeis guineensis. The sequence continues at coordinate 161,929,187 of NC_025993.2, read as the reverse complement.
TATTATCAGTTAAATTGAAATTTTCTCACTTTTTGTTGACTTATGAAGTGCTTATTGTTTGTTCCAAATTTCTATCGTTCGCATCTCCCCAAAAACTTCTGCTAAGACTTAGTGCATTGCAGATGTTAGATTGTTGCCTTGCTTTTGTATAAAGATACTCTTTTACGGATGAATGATTTTACCAGTTCATTATGAATTTTATAATCATGCAGTTCTTTATCCCCTTAAAAAAAAGCATCATTCGCACAAACATCATGATTGTAGTTTTCACAGTGTGATAAATGCATCCTTTAGCAGATGGGATCATACACCGTTTGTTTTTTTTCCTAAATTGTGATATATTTTAGTTTTATGTTTCTGTTAGAAGTTCTCTGGCGTCCTGGTTTTTGCGTGCTTTTTATGACTAAAATAAGGGATTTTTACACTAATGATATTGACTTGTAGAATCTTGTGATCAGGTTGGTGCATGTAGATACGGAATTGGTTGTATCACCAGTTTCTTCTCATCCAGAACCAGATATGGATGCAGTTCCAGTCGTGATATTCCAAGCTGTTACAGGACAATGGCATATGCAACTTCATGTGCTACTTGGTCTGAACCACCACCGAAAGATAATGCCTCCGCTGATATGCTAATTGATTCTTTTGGGAGATTCCACAACTATTTGAGGATCTCATTGACAGAACGATGCAACCTTAGGTGTCAGTACTGTATGCCAGCTGACGGTGTTGAGCTGATACCCAGTCCTGAGCTCCTAACTCATGACGAAATCATTCGACTTGCGGAGCTTTTTGTCAGTGAAGGGGTGGATAAGATTAGGTTGACAGGGGGAGAGCCGACCATTAGGAAGGACATTGAAGGGATATGTTTACATCTTTCCAACTTGAAAGGACTAAAAACACTTGCTATGACCACTAATGGGATTGTACTTGCAAAGAAACTTCCCAAATTGAAAGAATGTGGGCTCAATGCAATAAACATTAGTTTGGATACGTTAGTTCCAGCAAAATTTGAGTTCATGACTAGGCGTAAAGGGCATGGAAGGGTTATGGAATCAATAAATGCTGCTATTGAGCTGGGATATAATCCTGTTAAAGTATGTGCCTTTTCGCTGATATTTTTGCTGTTGTTTTATTGCTTATTTCCTGATATGCTGTGTACCAGCATTGTGTTATTCTTTGAAGTTTCTCAGTCGTTTTAGCTTCTTTAACTGGTATATTTACTCACATGGAATATCATTTCTGTCTGTTTTCCTTGTTCTTTTTTTGATGTTTTCCCACAACATAAGTTTAAATTTTTGTTGTATTTGTTTGTACCAGGTGAATTGTGTTGTAATGCGTGGAATAAATGATGATGAGATTTGTGATTTTGTCGAGTTGACAAGAGAAAAGCCAATCAATGTTCGATTTATTGAGTTCATGCCGTTTGATGGAAATGTTTGGAATATAAAAAAGTTGGTTCCCTATGCAGAGATGTTGGATAGAGTGGTAAGGTAGAACTCTTGACAGACGCACTGTAGCTTTGATTATTAGGATATTTGCTTATACAAGCACGTGTGTGGCGCTTTGTATGCTTGTGCACATTTATGTGCTCCATATTCACATAACAAGATAGAAAATTATATCCTTTAGTTTGTCTGGAGCAGCGGCAACGATTCAAGGATGTAAAGAGGCTTCAGGATCATACTACAGATACAGCAAAGAATTTCAAGATAGATGGACATTGTGGAACTGTCTCCTTTATTACATCAATGACCGAACATTTTTGTTCTGGTTGCAATAGATTGCGGCTCTTAGCTGATGGGAACTTTAAAGTATGCCTTTTTGGTCCATCAGAGGTATGCTTACTTCTTGTATGTATGTTGTACCTTTTACATATAACATACAGAATGATCTCAATACATTTGATAGTTCTCTCTAGCATCTTCCGTTGATTCTGCCTTTCAATTTCTTGCTGTGTTATGATACTATTATGTTGAGAAATACTGGAAAGATGTTCTCAAAAAGAAATACCACAAAGGTAAGATCATGCGAGTTCGCAATCTCATATACACTTGGTAGCTGATTTATTCCTTTATTTATAAATGGTATTGTCTGATACTAGGACAGGCATTAACCACCCTTTTCAAACTTGCATCACTGATAGGCCTAATTTTATCTCAGAAATGCACCATAGCTTAATATTCAGAGTTCTTGGATTAGGTTAATCATTTGATTATTTGAATGAACTCAATTATGCAGTAAGATAACTGCCCCAAATCAAATAATTAATTCAGTAACTGGAAACAAGCATGACCAATTTGAGTACTACAGGTCTATGTCACCATCTATGTACCAGAAGATGAAGGTCAGTGCAAGTATCTGACGAGCATAAACAGTACATAGGCTTTGAAAGCCCATAAAACCCACATGGTTGCATCTGAATAACACAAAGAAAATTCAACTTCAGGCCTATATCGGGGCTAGATTTGACCAGATTTCTAGACATGTTAACGTCATTCAAAGGCTTATTTGCTGTTGCAATCATAGGAGTGCAGTTACACAAATCATGCTTGTCTGTCCATTTTACAAACCATTCAGATCTGGTACTATCCTTTCTGGGTTTTTTCCCTAGTACTGCTTTTTTGTTGCTTCCATAGTTGCATCGCCCCTGGTTTATTTTTGGTTTGCAAAATATATTATTGTCAGATGAATATTAATGTCTGATACTATAAAACCCTCCTTCTTTGGCTCCAAGAGTAGGTTGATGAAGTGTTTAGATTTGTACACCTGCTCTACATGCTTTGCCATAATGTATGTAGGAGTTATAAACTCCCCTTGGTGAATGTTTAAAAACATTATTCGTATTTGTGACTTGTAGGTAAGTTTAAGAGATCCCCTACGAGCTGGTCAGGACAATCTTGTATTAAAGGAAATAATTGGGGCCGCGGTATGCATAAGTTTTGGTTTCTCATTGTATTTACTGATGTGCATGCCCATTTTATAATTATCTCAATAGCAGTATGGAAACTAATAAAAGCCTCATTGGTTTGGCTTATTTGATAGTTTCCAGCTCATAATATGATGCTTAAAAGTGCAGTTTCATTTTACTCAGGTAAAGAGGAAGAAAGCTGCACATGCTGGGATGTTTGACATAGCAAAGACAGCAAATAGGCCAATGATACATATTGGTGGCTGAGGTATTTTGTCCAGATCAAACTCTTTAATTATGCATTTGTTGTTTCTCATGTCTTGTTCATGTTGTATCGAAAGGAAGATGATCCAAAAATTGTCTGGTAACATTTCCTGGCAGACATTTATAATAGTCATGCACATTATATGCAGATCATATATAACCACTTAAATATAATTCCGTCCTTCTGAAATATATCTCCAGATCATGGGTGATGTAGGAAGTTCCATTTTACCTACAAAATTTGTACAATCATCTGTAAACTGTATCTGGGGGACATACATGTCTATACTTTTCCCAAAAATTGTATATTCTTTCGACTATTTTAAAAAGTGCCAGATGTTACTGCATATGCGCCTGCATATGCATGTGCCGTCCCTTAACTGCACCAACATTGCCTATATGCAGTTACTATCTCCAATCTTACTGCAAGGGAGTGAAAGGGCGGTCCACTTGGTAGTATGCACTATGCAGCCGCATATACAGCATGCTTAGTATTGTATGTGAGCGCACTTCATATTTTGGAGTCACATATATAGCCCAATATTATGTGGGCCCAAGCAGGGGAAGCGGGTTCTAGCTGATGGTTTGATGCAGGCTTCAGGTGGGCCTAATACTAGAATGTTAATAATTTTATAGTTATTGCTATAAAGGTAGAGGGTGAGCCTTAGTCCAATGCTAAGGTTGCATCGTATCCAAGAGGTCACAGGTTTGAAACACAGAATTAGCTTTTTTTTGCATGCAAAGGCAAAGCTGCATACATCTGACCCTCCTCAGACCCTACAATAGTGGAACTAAGCACCAAGTATAATTGTTACTTGTTAGTTATAATTATTATTAATGTTGTCATTATGCATCCAAAAAATATCACTATCATTATTGTTTTTATTATTATACTTAATATATTACATTTATGTTTTAATAGTTTAAGAATAACAATAGCCAGTATACTGGCATGTGTGGTCCGCATACTGATATGCACCTTGTGGTCCTTGGATAGCGCACATCCTGCTGCTGCCTTTTAAAACACTGATTCTTTCCATTGCATGGAAACTAACATGGGAATTAAACGCTTTTACCGACTTATAGAACTAATAGGAATGTGAATGACATCAGATGCATTTTAAGTCTTTTGTTCAGACTGATCTTGCATGCTCACATTTAACTCTACATGCTATAGGTTTCCCTAGAATTTGAATAGTTTTATGCAAGCTGTTTCTGGCAGCACTAATTTCTATATTTCATTTTTCTCAAGCAAAATGGTAGTCCTCATTAATGGGTTTGAAACCTTGCCCTCAATATTTTCTAGTTTATATGAAATCTTATAAGAATACTAATTATTTTATTATTAATTTTTTCATGATTCCTTTCTGTCTTGATGAAACACTTTTCCTTTTTTTGATCAGAAATTGTTCCAGAATTCTTTTAGAATTCCTTGAATACATTACTGGAATACATTACTTTGAAATGACTGTGAGAACATGTAATCTATCTCCATTCTCTGTATTTTCTATATTTTAATCTTCTACAATATCCCAGTCTTTTCATGATCTCGGAACTTCTGCACTGGTAATTTTGTTCTGAATTTGTCAATGTGTTGGGAATCAGGATATATATATATGTGAAGCAATTTGCCTTTACATGTTTATTTCTTATCTCCACCATAAATTCGGGCAAAGCAATCTGGTCATGCATATTATGAGTCAACTTTTTATGCAACTTTAACACAGACTTTGCTTGAATACTTTGTTCTTTCATGCTTCCTGGTTATCACCAACAGAGATGCAATTTTTGGTCCCGGAAATGTTAAAGTGGAGGTGGTTCATCTCAAACATTTTGTAGCATCTTCTTTGTTAAATTTCCAGTACATCGGGATTTTGAAACTTTGGAATTTGGTTTTGCAAATCTATTATAATAAACCCCAAGTTTGCCCATGACATCTTTTATATATCAAAGCCTTATCAAATAGTTGGTACTGACCTAACGATGTGAGAGAGGGGTGGTTGTTTTGATGTCTACTCTTCTATTTTTTACATTGTTGGCTGGTGTTTGATACTGACCTAATGGTGTGAGAGAGGGGTGGTTGTTTTGATGTCTACTCTTATATTATTTACATTGTTTTAAACCATAATGAAAAAATTCTAATGATGTGATTTTTTTTAATTGCCACAGAAAAAGAATAGTGAAGGATCAATTTGCTACTTTGAATTGGTTTGTGGGGTTCGAAAGTAGAAAGTGTTTTGTCATGCCCAGGCTCAACTTTGGAAGTGAATTTCGGCGGCATCCGAGTAGAAGCATACTTGTTAATGTCATTTGTTTGTGTCATGCTGTTTATTTTCTTAATAACAAGGATGTAATTTTTTTGTATGTAACATGGAAGATGATGATAATTGATATCAGGGTGCCCTGTTGTATGGTCAGTTATATACATTTGTATGATGCTTCCATATTGGGTATTGGATGTGCTTCTTGTTCTGCTTATGGGAGAATTAATGTATTCAGATTGCAACACCCTGTGATGAGTTATTCTATACCCATCAATTGATCTGTTCGGGCTGCCTTTCACAGTATGGTCAGCTATGGAGCACTGGTAGTTCTTCTTGGCTCAATGAGATCAGAATTTATATTGCCTAGATAGTTGACTTCCAATGGATCTCTTGTTGCCTGCACAGCAGCACTATAGTGTCGGTTTGATGGGTCATGAGAAACGTGCTAATTGTCTCAAAGTAGCCTATGTTACAGCATTAATGTTTCAGATCAAAGCTTTGACATTGAAGGAGGTGCTTTCTAGGAGCTAAAGCATTATTGGGTTGATCATTCACCTGATTCAGGCTGATCCCTGCAACATTGCATGAATTTTTTTTTTGGGATTTCACACAGGTACTCGGTGGTGAGGGTTATGGTTGAGGTAGCTGTGGTTTAAAACACTTCATTGTAGTCTGATGTGGTTTGGCACAATTTAAGTATCTGCATGTCGAATGTATCATGTAACTAATCTCTTCCACAAACAAGATAGCCATCCTTGCAGTGAATTGGCTTGCAAACACTATGGAAACAGTTCGCGACACAACACAGTGGGCTATCTTTTAACTCATACGATACTCGATGAAAGAAACTCTGAATCCACTACAATAGATAGATGCAATTTTTTTTTTTTTTGGTTATAAGCGGGTACTCACATCAATTTAGTGTGAGGGCACCCATAAGATTAGAAAATAAATTATTCTATAAGACCACGGACAGGTTTGATCCGGATGCTAGATCTAGTCGCTGATATGCTCTGCTACATAGGAAGCGATCCAGTTGGTGGTGCTGTTCGTCTCTTGATAGATAATGTTGAGCCGACACCACCGTGCAATCATGAATGCATAGCCGAATGTCCTAGAGGAGTGGATGATTGTCCATGTGCATTATCTCATCCTGGATCTAGCTAATCACGATCATAGAGTTATCCTTAATGACGATTCGCTCTGTTCGCAACTCCTGCACAGATGATGCCTAACGAAGCGGCATAGAACTCTGCTCCAAGGATGATGGGTCCAAAGAGATGCAACCCCCTGCCGTAAGCATTCTGGCATCCGACCCTCAGATAACATATCCTAAGCCATCTTCGCTATTTTGACATTGCCGTCGAAGTTAACCTTGACAAACTCCAAAAATGAGGTTCCCAAGACATGAGGATAGCCCTTCAACTTGCTGCAGAAGTAGCAAGAGAGTCTCAAGACTCGGAGATGTCAAAGAGAGGATCGGTAGCATCGAATCGCTATACTCCACGGCCAGAACAAGGCTCTCTCGAGCGCCCATCTAGCAGACACCACCCCAGTTTCGAAGACTAACCTGTTCCTGGAGAGTCAGATCTGGTGGGCGACATACACCACCCTTCTCCTCAAAGCAAAAGTCATCCCTCAGTAGTACATCGATGGATCACTTCTAAAAAGTGGCCAAGCCAGGAACCACTGCTAGTCTATTACAGCTAGCTACCCATCTACCTCCAAATCAATCTTGCCCTTGACAGCACAGAAGGGCGTGCTCCGTCGACTCGTCCTCCAGCCCCGCAGATAGGGCAAAACATTGGATCTCCATGCCCTGCCCTAAGCACCACCTACGTTAGGGGCCAATCTCAGGCATCTTCCAGAGAAAGAGCCTCACCCTAAGTGACAGTCACTCTCCAAATCCAGACACCCTCGATCTTGGAATTCGTCACATGCTATATCTCTTGGACAAATCCCTCATGGGCACTCTGGACAACAGGAGCAGCCCCACACCCTCCAATCCTGATAGTGGTGGACCGGTATCTGAATAGTGAGGATCTGATCGGCAAGCAAATCACTGAACATATGGGTAACATTCTATGCTTTCTAACCCCTCCCATCGTTAGAGATCAACTCGCACACCTGAAGCTGGTCATCGATCTCTATGTTGATAAAAGTCGGCCAACGGGCAAGGGGTAGGCTGGAGATCTAGGCATCCTGGCTGACATCCACGAACCTCCCATCCAAAGGTTGGAGATCCACCCATCTACCTCTAAATCAATCTCACCCTCGGACAGCATAGAAAGACGTGTTCTGTCGACTCCTCCTCCAGTCTGTAGATAGGGCAGAACGTTGGGATCTCCATGTCCCTGCCCCTAAGCACACCCATGTTGGGAGCTGGTCCCAGACAACCTTTCACAAAAGAGCTACATCCTGGGGTGAGCAGCCACTCTCCAGATCCAGGCACTTTTAATCTTGAAACTTGTCGCAGGCCTATATCTTTCGAACAGGTCCCTCGTGGGCATCTGGGACAACAGGAGCGGCCCCATATCCTCAAGTCTTGCAGTAGTGGGTCGATATCGGAATAGCAAGGATCTGATCGGCAAGCAAACCACCGAATATGCAGGCAACATCCTATGCTTTCCAACCCCTCCCATTGTCAGAATCAACTCACACACCTGAAATTGATCGTCGATCTCCGTGCTGACAAAAGTCGACCAATGGGCAAGGGCAGGCTGGAGATCCAGGCATCCTGACTAACATCTACTGACCTTCCATCGCCAATCACCCATCTAACCAGATCAAGCAGTAGGGGCACGAGCACAAATCTTCTTTTAGATGAATTAAGGAGCAACCCTGAGCTAGTTGGACCTCAGATCTCTGACTCCATGTCCCATAACGGGCGCTCATGATCCTGCTCCCAAATACCTCAGTTGGGTGAGTAATCTGACAGCATGTCTGGTGATAGAGGTCTCTCTCTTCACAAAAAAGAGAAGGGATCCCCAGTCCCCTGTCCTCCAGAGGCTGGCAGATGACCTCCCAGGATAGCAAGTTGATCCTCCGGCTATCATGCCTAAAGCTCCTAGGAAGCTTCAGAACCGCTGCTCCAAACATCTGAGAGAGGCACTCTATACAATCATGTTCGCCAAGAGATATGCGGAATAGAGCTCGAAACCAATCTCAGAAGCATCGTTTTGCCCAGCATGGAAAGGGGCTGGCAGCCAGCCCTCAAGCTGGTCTAGAACCTGCTGCTCCATGGGCCTGTAGTCTGCCCTCTAAAGGCGCCTTCCAGTGATGGGAACTCCAAGGTAAATCTAGGTCCTACTCTGATCCTGAATCCCCAATCTCTCCCGGATTCCTGCTTCACTTGAGGCTTCGTCTTGGGGAGAAGAGTGCAGTGGACTTTTGTAGATTAACAAGCTATCCAAAAAAATAGCAGTAGGCCTCAATGATGGCTATGAAGCATCCTGCATTACTAATTGAGGCCCAATTATTTAGAAGGCAATCATCTGCAAAAGGAGGTGCGAAAGGGGTAGATACAGAGGCAGGCCAGTAGGGCTCCAGCACCAACTTTGGATTGTCTCAAGTCCGAAAAAGAACGTCAGCATATAAAATAAACAGATAGAAGATAGAGGGTAATCTTGGTACAACTTAACTGTCAATGAAAAATTTGTTGGGCACCATTGAGCAGGATGGCAAAGTTTGATTCTCCATGCAATCGATGATCCAACCGATCCATCTATTTAAAATCAAAATTTAAAAAGTTAATAAATAAAATACTAATTTATTTATTATTATTTATTTTATATCTAGTTTGATCGTCGTTAAGCCCCCAATAAATTAGATCTCGATGTAGGCCATGTATAAATTTTTGGATGGCCAGGAGGTGATAGATCGCCCGCTTATGAAGGCATCCCGTTCCGGACTTTGGAACATAATTTTCGTTTCTTCATGTACTTTTGAGCACCGAAAAGAGACGCTACATTGCTGCTCATGGACTGCCCTCCCCTTGGCCGCCGGGAATAGGGTTTAAAGAAGCTAGGGTTGCGATTCTTGCCTGCGAATACATGGCTGCCGCTCTCGGGGTCTTCCGGTCCACCTCTCCTTCCCGCCTCCCTCCCCTCCTACTGTTCCATCCTATAGAACCGCCAGACCGCCGGATTCCTCCGGCGGCGATTCGACGGCGGCTTCGGAAGGTGGAGGCCGATGGCTCAGCAACAGACGTTCCAGGGTCCCTCCACGAGCTAGCCAAGGAGTATGGGGCAGCTGTTCGCCACGAAATGGCTTCTGCTCGCCGTGGGTTCATTTCTCTTGCTCTTTTTGCACCCTTCTCTTGGGATTCTTGAGATGCGGGAATGGGATAGTTTCGCAAATTTTATGCCGTTCCTTGCAAATTCGTTGTTCAGTGGAATGGGAAAGCTTCTTCTAAAATCGATTCTCAAAATCAAATCTCTACCTAAAGATGCGACACATCATTTCTGGGACTCGATCATCTTGATGTTATGGCTCACTGAAACATCTTATATTCTTTTAGATTCCCAGGATTCCAGTAATTTAAGTCAGGAGTAACTGCTGAATTCCTGTTATCTGTGTTTTACGGGTGGAACTTTGCAGAGGCTGTTCAGATTTCATGCTTAGAGGAAGAGATGTTGGTATGTTCTTTATTTTATGCTATCTTATGATGCAGCAGTGAGCTTCTTCAAATAGAATTTTCCAAGCAGAAACTGGTTCTTTCTGGTTTTCTTTTATGGCAAATTACAGGTCAACAGAACAACAATTAAATTTCATTAAAATAAAACATGAAACTCAAGTCTTCTCCACATGAACTACCCATCTCAACATGCTCACAAGCAATTTGTGCATGTTTGATGCAAATGACAATTTTTAGCTAGCACTCCTGCATGTTCAACTAGCTGCAAATTTGGCATATCAAGTTCATCTATGGATTTGGTTCAATGTATGTCAGTTTTAGTGAGCTCTCCTACAAGGCACATCAACTTCGATGGTTGATTTGGGCCATTTGTTTCTCTCTTGATATGCTGTTTTAACTTATCGAAAGAGGTACTTCATTCTCGTGCAGGTATCATCAGTGCTTAACCATTAAGACTTGGGAAGTTACTACTTCATGAGTCGTTACTTGCATTCAATTTGTAATTACAAATTGGATAATATTGAAGAAATCCCATGGCCGTAAATTTAAAGATCATTAAGAAATGATGGATTCATTCATCCTATGTATTTCTATAACAGGTATCGAATCTTGTGCTTGCCACTTTTTCTGCTAAATGTTTATATATTAGAAAACCTTAGTTGGGTTTGTCTTCTTTTTTTTCTTTTTTTCTTTTCTTTTTTTTTTTTTGGTAGTTTGGTTTCTCTTTTTTTATGAAGTAAAATAGGGTCCCATGTTTTCATGTTTGATCATGGTGTGGAAATTGTTTATTTTCATCAAGAGCTTAGCTTTTATTTTGTGTTTTTTTTCTTAATTAGCTGCTAATAACAACCCAATGGCATTGTTTATTTAGGTCTTGTTCTTTCCTTTTGGATCATAAGGGATTCTGCTGGCACTCCAGATGTTCCTACAAGGTTGGATGGGCCTCCAGCACCCACGTCCACAGGCCCCATGATCTCGGAGCATGAATGGCAAATAATGAGAACAGTAGTTTAACTCTGGAAACAATCGCTTATCTAACAATAGAGCATACAAGGTGTTGCTGTTGCATCTACACTAATTTCTTGTTTTCAGAACTGTTGGGGATACCCTCCGACCGATCGACTAACGGCCCGACCGACTGGCGGCCCGACCGACTAACGGCCCGACCGACTAACGGCCCGATCGACCGACTGGCGGCCCGATCGACTGGCGGCCCGACCGACTAACGGCCCGACCGACTGGCGGCCCGACCGACTAACGGCCCGACCGGCCGACTGACGGCCCGACCGACTCCGACGGACAACTCCGACTGGCCGACAGACCGACCGATCGTCGGTCGGGGCGACCGACTGACGGATGCCATCACTGGCTAATTATCGGCTCACGACCGACTGAGGATACGTCGGGCGCACCTTTCCCCGACCGACTGAACCCTGAGGTCCGATGGCCGACTCACGGAAGGCTCGTTGACCAACGGGGGGCCGACACCACTCAGCTGGCTACCGACTTTGGGTCGGTCGGCTCCTCCAACCGCCGTACAGCCGCCAGACCTTGTCAGCTCTGACACGGACATGCGGCGCGGTTACCTAGGGGCATTGTCCCGCCGAGGGCATTGTCAACCCTGGTGATTGGACAGCCACACGGCGACATGACATTTTCACGGCGACCCTGACAGTCCACAGTGAGTTGACAGTTCCTCACTTGTCCGCGCCATTAATGACGGCGCCATACCGTGCTCCACTATATAAACCGGAGAAGGCAACAGTGCAAAGGGGGATCCGCTCCGTCTCTCCCAAAAATGCAGGCTCGCTTCTCTCTCTCTCTCTCTCTCTCTCGATAAGAGCTCTCTGTCTACATTTCACTGTTGCCCAGTCACCTCTCTGACTTGACCGTCGGAGGGTCCCCGCCGGAGTCGCCTCCGGTCAGTGCGGACTTCATTTTGCAGGTGCACGCTTCCCGACGATCGGACGACGAGGCGATTGGCCGCAACAGATTGGCGCGCCAGGTAGGGGACAGCATGACAAAGACAAGAGCTCAACGATCGAGAATCACTGGGTCGGCAAGGCGCTCTTCCCGTCGGGAAGAGGCCTCCCCGCCACCACCGGCGGCGGAGCCTAGCTCTCCGCGCCCTGCAGTGACCACGGAGGCCCAGATTGCGGCCATCGTACGGCAGATGACCGTACTGACCGACGCAGTCAAGAGCCTCCAGCAGCAACCGGCGGCCCGACCTATGCCTTCTAGGAGCAGCCGCCGACGACCGCGCCGATCCCTGTCGCCTCCATGCGAGCGCCCCCAATAGCGCTCCCACGGAGAGGAGGAGGGACGACCATGGCGCGACGACCGACGGTCCCGACGGCCCTCTTCTTCTCCGTTGGAACGGGCAAGGAAGGAGAAACGGCCGCGCACACCGTCGGCCTCCCTCTCAGAATCTTCCGGAGACTCCACTCCTGGGGTCTCCCAGCATCGACGAGCGGACGACTACGAGCGACGGTTTGAGGAAATCGACCGCCGACTCGCCCAGTTGCAGATGGACGGCCAGAAGTCTTCGAACGACGTCGACTTCCGGACCGCCCAACCTCTCTCCCGACTGGTCCTCGACGAGCCGATTCCCAGTCGGTTCAAAATGCCGCACGTGGAGCCGTACGACGGCTCCACCGACCCAGTCGACCACCTCGAGAGCTATAAAGCTCTCATGACGATCCAAGGGGCAACCGACGCTCTTTTTTGCATCGGCTTCCCCGCCACACTCCGCAAGGCTGCCCGGGCCTGGTACTCCGGTCTCCGATCGGGAAGTATCCATTCCTTCGGACAGCTCGAGCACTCGTTCGTGGCCCATTTCAGCACCAGCCGAAAGCCGCCGCGAACGTCGGACAGCCTTTTCTCCCTCAAGCAGGGGGAAAACGAGATGCTCCGACACTTCGTGGCGCGATTCAATGCGGCCACGCTCGAGGTCCGGGACCTCAACGAAGACATGGCTGTCTCAGCCATGAAGCGGGGCCTGAGGGCATCCCGATTCACTTATTCTCTGGACAAGACCCTCCATCGGACTTACGCCGAGCTACTGGAGCGTGCATACAAGTATATGCGCGCGGACGAAGGAGCGTCCGACCGACGCTTGGCCGAGCCCAGAGGCCCGAAAGAGAAGCGGAGGAAAGGTCGGGAGCCCGCCGAACCCAGCAGGCCCCCGACCGACAGTCGGGTCTCACCGCCCCGACGAATCCAAAAGCCACCCCGGCAGCAGACTCCGAGGCCGGCACGCCCCAAGTACGACTCCTACACTCCTCTCTCCGCTCCCCGTGCGCAGATCCTGATGGAGATCGAGGGGGAGGAATACCTGCGACGGCCCCCGCCTCTGAAGGCAAAAGGCCTCGACCGTCGGAAGTACTGCCGGTTCCACCGAAGCCACGACCACGACACCGAGCGGTGCATCCAGTTGAAGGATGAGATTGAAGCTCTCATCCGCCGGGGGTACCTCAAAAAATTCCGGAAGGGTCTGCCGACCCAACCAGTCGCCGATCGACGCCCCCAGCCAACTGAAGAGGCGGCGACCAACCAGCCGACGGCCGGAGTCATCAACATGATCTCCAAGCGGCTGGGCTCGGGGACGTCTGCAGGAGGAGAGCCGACGAAAAGGCCACGCCCGGACGACGTAATCACCTTCACGGAGGACGACGTTCGGGGCATCCAAACTCCCCACGACGATGCCGTTGTTGTGTCGGCGACAATAGCGAATTATGATATAAAACGAATTTTTGTTGATAATGGAAGTTCGACAAATGTTTTGTTTTACTCGACCTTCTCCCGAATGCGACTGTCAACTGACCGACTTAAGAGGGTCCCTGTGCCCCTGATCGGCTTTGCCGGAGACGCTGTCATGACAGAGGGAGAAATTACCCTGCCCGTGACGGTCGGCACCGAAGCACGGCAAAGCACGGTCTCCCTCGCTTTCGCGGTTGTCCGAGTTCCTTCGGCCTACAACGCCATACTTGGACGACCCGGATTGAATGCCCTCAAGGCAATCGTCTCGACGTACCATCTCCTTGTTCGGTTTCCGACCAAAAACGGAATCGGGGAGATGCGCGGAGATCAACAGCTCGCCCGACGATGCTTCCAAATCTCCGCTCAAAGCGACGAGTCGAGGGGTTCTCTGACGATCGACAAGCTGGACCAGCGGGAGGAGGAAGAACGGGGTTCGCCGGCCGAGCAGCTCGAGGCGATCCCGATAGGAGAAAATCCCGACAGGAAAGTTTGGGTCGGGTCTCAATTGCCCGACACCGAACGACGCCGACTGACAGAGCTGCTGACGGCCAATGCCGACATATTTGCTTGGTCGGCAGCAGATATGTCGGGCATCCCCCCAGAAACAATAACTCACCGACTCAACATCGACCCGACGATGAAGCCGGTGAGGCAGAAGAAAAGGTCCTTCGCCCCAGAGAGGCAGAGGGCCATCGACGAAGAAGTGGACAAGCTACTCGAAGCAGGCTTCATTCGAGAATCCACGTATCCCGATTGGCTCGCCAATGTTGTCATGGTCAAAAAAGCCAACGAAAGTGGAGGATCTGCATCGACTACACCGACCTGAACCGAGCCTACCCGAAGGATAGCTTCCCACTTCCGAAGATCGACCAGCTGGTGGATGCGACGTCCGGATTTCGACTGCTCAGCTTCATGGATGCCTTCGCCGGGTACAACCAGATTCAGATGGCACCTGAAGACGAGGAGCACACCGCGTTCGTGACTCCCAAGGGCCTCTACTGTTATCGGGTGATGCCCTTCGGACTGAAGAACGCCGGTGCCACCTACCAGCGACTCGTCAATAAGGTCTTCAAAGACTAGATCGGGCGCAACATGGAGGTGTACGTGGACGACATGCTGGTGAAAAGCGCGCAGATCCCGGACCCCGTTCAGGATCTCGAGGAGACCTTTCGCACCCTTCGACGACACCGAATGAAGCTCAACCCGATCAAATGTGCTTTCGGGGTGACCTCAGGGAAGTTTCTCGGATTCTTCGTTTCTCAGAGAGGGATCGAGGCCAACCCTGAGAAAATAAAGACGATCCTCGGCATGCGCCATCCGAGCACCAAGAAGGAGGTCCAACAGCTGAACGGAAAAATCGTCACTCTTAGCCGATTCATTTCCCGATCAGCTGAAAGGTGCCTCCCGTTCTTCAAGATTTTGCGTCAGGCAAATGGTTTCTCTTGGTCGGATGAGTGCCAGCAGGCCTTCGAAGACCTGAAGAAGTACTTGGCTTCCCCGCCGCTGCTCGTAAAGCCACAGGTCGGGGAGACCCTGTATCTTTACTTGGCCACGTCTCCTGAGGCGATCAGTTCGGTGCTCGTTCGGGAAAACGAGTGCCGAACTCATCAGCCCATCTACTACACCAGCAAGGTGCTCCACGGGACCGAAGCAAGGTACTCAGAGATGGAAAATATGATTTTCATCCTAACCGTCTCTGCGCAACGACTTCGACCATACTTCCAGGCCCATGCCATAGTGGTGCTCTCCAACTAGCCCCTGAGGGCAATTTTGCACCGACCGGACACGTCCGGACGACTGGCCAAGTGGGCGATGAAGCTCAGCGAGTTCGACATTCAGTACCAACCGAGGCCTGCCCTGAAGGCTCAGGTCTTGGCCGACTTCATCGCCGAATGTCCGACAACCGACCAAGGGTCGGGAGCTGAAGACCCAGGACGAGATGCGGTCTCTGAGCCAGACCCGATCTCCACCTGGGTACTCTACATCGACGGAGCCTCGAACGCTCAGGGAAGCGGGGCCGGGCTCCTGCTCACGAATTCGGATGGGGTGGTCACCGAATACGCCCTCCGGTTCGACTTCAAGGCCTCCAACAATCAAGCCGAATACGAGGCACTCCTCGCTGGCTTGAGGATGGCGAAGGAGCTGGGCATCGACAGCCTTCGGGCATTCTCCGACTCTCAGCTGATCGTGGGGCAGGTCAAGGGCGAATTCGAGACGCGAGATCCGACCATGATCAAGTACCTTCAGAAAGTGAAGGACCTCGTGGCGCGCCTCGAGTATTTCGAAATTTCCCACATCCCTAGGTCGGAGAACGCTCGTGCCGACGCACTCTCCAGATTGGCAACGTCGGCCTACGACTCTTTGGGTCGGACGTTCATGGAGAACCTCCAGCAACCGAGCATCGATCGGGTCGAAGAAGTACAGTAGTTAACGTCCGAACCAAGTTGGATGGACCCGATCGTCCGGTACCTGACTGACGGAATCAGTCCCGAAGATCCCACGGAGGCCAAGCGACTCCGATGGTCGGCCTCGCAATATGTCATCATGGACGGCCGACTCTACAAGAGGTCGTTCTCCCTTCCCTTGCTTAAATATTTGGGACCGACCGACGCCGACTACGCTCTCCGAGAGGTTCACGAAGGAATTTGCGGGAACCACTTGGGGGGCAAGTCCCTAGCCTTCAAGGTCCTGCGACAAGGCTACTACTGGCCGACCATGAAGAAGGATGCGGCAGAGTTGGTCCGGAGGTGCGAGCCATGCCAGAAGTATGCCAATATTCAGCACCAACCGGCCAGCCAAATCGCTCCCATTGTCGCTCCGTGGCCCTTCGCCCAGTGGGGAGTCGACATTCTCGGTCCGTTCCCACCAGCGTCGGGCCAGAGGAAGTTCATCGTTGTCGCCATCGACTACTTCACGAAGTGGGTCGAGGCCGAGCCCTTGGCGCAGATCACCGAGCGGAAGATGGAGGACTTCATCCAAAAGTCCATCATCTTCAGGTTCGGATTGCCGCGCGCCATCATCACCGACAACGGACGGCAATTTGACAACCAAGACTTCAAAGACTTCTGCGCCAGGTTCCACATCCGGCACTAATTGACTTCGGTCGGGCACCCTCAGTCCAACGGCGAGGTCGAGGTGACCAACCGAACCTTGCTCCACGGACTCAAGACCCGACTAAACGAAGCCAAAGGTCTTTGGGTCGATGAGCTGGGCTCCGTTCTGTGGGCTTACCGAACGACCCCCCGCATCCCGACCGGGGAGTCGCCGTTCAGCTTGGCCTACGGGACAGAGGCCATGATCCCGCTCGAGATTGGCCTACCATCTTCAAGGGTCGAGCGGTACCAAGAGCCAGACAACTCCGAGAGTCGGAGGGCCGACCTAGACCTCCTCCCCGAACTACGAAATGAGGCTCAAATCCGAATGGCTTTATACCGACAAAGGGTCGCCCGGTATTACAACGCCAAGGTCAGACCGAAGCTTTTCAGGCCTGGCGACCTGGTCTTGAGGAAGGCAGAAGTGTCGAAGCCCTTGGACCAGGGAAGTTGGCTCCAAACTGGGAAGGACCCTACAAGGTTGCAGACACCTACGGACCGAGAGCCTATCGACTGGAGACCCTTGAGGGGAAGCCCATTCCCCGGACTTGGAACGCCGACAACTTGAAGCTGTATTACCAGTGAATTTTGTAATTCAATAGTCGGAATACAAGTTCAGTTTGAAAGTTCGGAGTTTTAACTCTTTGACTAGTGGTCGGTGCTCATCAAGGTCAAGCCCCGACGTATTGACGTGGACCTAGCATCCACCTAAAACCAACGACCTCATCGTCGGTAACGCATCGGACCCTGACAAGGATCAATGCATCTACAATTACGGGAGTCGACACTCCTTCGACAGTCGACGAGACATCGGACCCTGACAAGGACCAATGCATCTACAATAACGGGAGTTGACGCTCCTTCGACGATGCATCGGACCCTCACAAGGGCCGATGGACCCTTATGGACGGGAGTTAATACTCCTTCTACGGTCGAACTCTCGGGCCAGACCGTTGGCTAACGCGTCGATCGGGCCCCGACCAAGAAAAGGCGAAACGCCTACGCGACCGACGTCGTGACTCCCGACCGAGCCACGGCCGGTCGAAAGATATTCGGCTTACCACCGTCTATCACACGACGCGACCTTAGTCGCATCTACGACTTGCCGACCAAGCCACAGTCGGTCGGAGGATATGCGGCTTACCACCGTATATCACGAGGCACGGAGGTGTACCCGACACCAGGGTATCGGGGCCCGACTTATCGTCGCTCCCCGATTGAATGCGCCGGACGACTTCAAGTCAGAGGACCCGACTGTCGAACCGTAATCACGGTCGGTCGAATCCCGACTGCCGAACCGTAATCACGGTCGGTCGGATCCCGACTGCCGAACCGTATCACGGTCGGTCAGATCTCGACCATCAAAGTCCGATCTGAAGTCGGGACTTACTCTACCTTCGTGGCTCCCGATGATCAGCTTTGACTACCAGAAGCCGATCTAAAGACAGGATCCGCCTTACCTTCGGGTCAGCACAAGTTGCCCGACGTCCTAACCGACCTATGGCAGTTAGCGACTTATTTTAAGTTAGCGACTCACATGGGCATGCAACATTACAGACATATGCGACATTACAAACAAAAGGGGAAAGTGAAAAAGTTTCATTCAAAACTGAAAGAGAATTACAAAGTCGGGTCGAAGCCCGATTACAAGTACTTCGAGAAGAAAGAAAAACAAAAGGCAGTCGGCAGGGCCCGATCATCTGTCCTAGTCGATCTCTTCGACCAACGGAGGATCGGGGATGATCGGCGTGTCGGCCGTAAGCGGTGCTGGGTCGGCGGCTGAAGGAGGGGCTTCGGTCGGCGAGGGGATATCGGTCGGCGCCACCTGCTCCGGGACGGCTTCCTCCGCCACGACGACGCCTCCCGACGGCTGGTCGGCCATCTCCTCGGTTCCTTCCCCTTCGCTCCTTCCTCCTCGGCTAACGGCGGGACGACGCGGCTGACGTCCAGCTCCGGGTACAAGGCATGGACGGCGTCCCGACCGTCCTCGAACCCGACCCGGTATGAGGCGAAGCCCGACTCGAGCATCTCCTCCCGGTATTGGTCGGAAGCCCGGAAGTCTTCCACCGCCCGATCGGCCGACTCTTTCGCCGACCTTGCCTCGTCCTCCGCACGGGCGAGCGACTCCCTCGCCGACTCCGCCTCAACCTTCGCCATTTCGGCATCGATCTGGGCGATGGATAGCTCCTCTTCGGCTTCGGCGAGCTTCTCCAGGCTGACCCGAAGTTGCTCGCGTTCCCCTTGGAGTTCGGCGGTGGCGCCGTCCCGTTCGCGTCGAAGACGACGCACGGCCCGACCCTTATGCCTGGCCTCCTTCTTGGCCGACCGAAGTTCGGACCCAAGCCGGGAGACCTCGTCAACTAACTTGGCCTCCCGGTCGGCCGATTGTTGAAGCTGGTCGGCCAACATCGCCCTCTCGGCTTCGGCCGCCGTCGACCTCTCCTTGAAGGCTGCCCGGACGTTGCCGAACCTTCGGTACCCGGCCTCCAGTTCTGACATCGTGAAGATCAGCTGCCGATAGAAAAAGCTTCGTCAGGATCATATAACAAGAAAATTTTCTAAGGGAAAGAAAAGATGATGCGAAGCTTACCTCCACCATGGTCGGGTAGAACCGCGACAGCATCTCGGTCACTTGCCGAGACCTCAGCGACTCTACGTCGGCTGGGAGGAGGATCCCCTGGCATAACCTCCTCACAAGGTTGTGGTCGGCCAACGCCGATGCACCCTCGGGGTAATGTGCGCTGGGAGGCACTGAGCGGCTCCCCGATCTATCCTCCTTCGCGGGCTCCATCGGGGCTTTCCCCCGATCGGCTGCCCGATCGACGGACCGGCAGCGAGGGGACGCTTGAGTTCGACCCAGCGCCCCCCGTTGCGCCAACGGACGCCGCCGGACGATGCTCGATTTCCCGAACGTCATCCGGCTCCACCCGCACCGGCGAAGCCGCCGATGTTCCTCGGCCGTCTCCTCAGTCGGCCTCTCCTCCATGTGGACCGTCGGAGCCGCAAGGGCTATTACCGGCTCCGACTGGTCGGTCGCCGACGCCTCGACGGTCGGCGCGGCTGGAGCAGGTTTCTTCGGGGGGCGCAAGGACCGGCCCCGATGCTGGCCTCTTCCTCATCGCGAACCGTCGAATCTCGGCGTCTGTCGGCCGCATCCTTGGTGGTGTCCCTGCAATACCGACAAAAATGTTAAAGACCGGACCAAGAGCCGAACAAAAGAAAGACCGGGGGATCGGGCGATACCTATTCGGGGGACCAGACTCAAGCCGGCATCATAGAGAGCTTGTTCGGTAACAAGCTCCCTCTGCTTCGGGACCGACATGTCTTTCAGTCGGTGGAAGTCCTCCCGGTCGTCCGCCTCCACCCGGCTGTTGTCGTTGGCTTCTGTTCGGGGTACACCCCAGCGGGAAGGAAAGCCCCAAGGAGATGAGGAGGAAACAAAAAAGAATTGGTTCTTCCACCCATGAATGGATGATGGAAGACCGGTGATGAAGGCAAGACCCTTCCGGGGGTTGAAGAGCCACCACCCTCGGGCTTTAGGGTGGGGTCGGAGCACAAAGAATGCCCGGAAGAGTGAAACGCGAGAGTTGGTCGGCAGGAGCTGACACAACATACGAAGGAGATGATCAACGGACAGAGTTCGGCGCCAGTTGCGCCGGACAGAGTCCGTAATAATCTAATAAATTTCGGACAAACTCCGGAATTGGAAGCCGAAGACCCGCGCGAAGGTCTTCGACATACAGCGCCAGATCGCCGGGCGGAGGGCTGTTAACCCGACCGCCGGCCCCTGGAGCGGAGAGCCGAAACTGCTCCGGGATGCGATATTGCTCCCGAAGCCGATCGACATTCGGCCCTGAAAGCGAGGAGGCCTCATCTTCCGGAGCCGATCGAGAGTCGTCGGTCGGGTTCCCCGACCGAGCTCCCTGAGTCGGTTTCTTGGTCATTGCACCGGAACCGAATGAAGAAGAAGAAGAAAGAGAAGAAGAGGAAGAAGAAGAAGATGGGACCACGAACCAGATGGATCCCTCCGGAAGCAAGAGAGCTCTGCCCGCGACGACTGAGAAATCGCCCGGACAGAGTTTCCCCAGTGAAATGGCAAGTGTGGGTCATGGGTCCGGGAGGTCCTATATATATAGGGCCGACCGACGGCCGAGATGCTTCCGCGCCGACCGGAGACCCGCGGATGCACGACGCGTGGCGCCCGCCGGTTGGCGGAAGATTCGGCGCGCCCCGTCCCGGGACGGCCGCACCGCCCACATTAAATGCGGGGGGCGCCGGCCAACTACCCTCGACACGCGGCACGCGGGGCGCGGCTTCGCATTTATGCGCCCGCGCGATTCACGTTCCCGATGGGACGCCTGACAGCGGCCCACTCTCCCGCGATCGGCGCCGAATATCCAGTCGTCTGACGCCGTATCATCCGGCGCCCGATCTTCTAACACCGACGTAACGTCTGACGACGACAAGACGTGACGTCTGACACCTGACGCCGATGTGACTTCTGACACCGACTAGACGTCCGGATCGCTTGGCATTTATGAGGCGTATGACATCGGATCAGCCGGCGGTACGGTCGGATCTACGCATGCGACAAATCCACTCCCAGTCGTCCGGGATTGCTGCCCGAATGAAAGCATCGGCCAGCTCACCACCCGACTTAGGAGTGGAGGGGGCAACTGTTGGGGGATACCCTCCGACCGACCGACTAACGGTCCGACCGACTGGCGGCCCGACCGACTAACGGCCCGACCGACTAACGGCCCGACCGACCGACTGGCGGCCCGACCGACTAACGGCCCGACCGACTGGCGGCCCGACCGACTCCGACGACAACTCCGACTGGCCGACAGCCGACCGATCGTCGGTCGGGGCGACCGATCGTCGGTCGGGGCGACCGACTGACGGATGCCATCACTGACTAATTATCAGCTCACGACCGACTGAGGATACGTCGGGCGCACCTTTCCCCGACCGACTGAACCCTGAGGTCCGATGGCCGACTCACGGAAGGCTCGCCGACCAACGGGGGGGCCGACACCACTCAGCTGGCTACCGACTTTGG
The DNA here is from genome assembly GCF_000442705.2 of Elaeis guineensis. Classification (NCBI taxonomy): domain Eukaryota; kingdom Viridiplantae; phylum Streptophyta; class Magnoliopsida; order Arecales; family Arecaceae; genus Elaeis; species Elaeis guineensis. The sequence continues at coordinate 161,907,199 of NC_025993.2, read as the reverse complement.
ATCGGTCGGCTCCTCCAACCGTCGTACAGCCGCCAGACCTTGTCAGCTCTGACACGGACATGCAGTGCGGTTACCTAGGGGCATTGTCCCGCCGAGGGCATTGTCAACCCTGGTGATTGACAGCCACACGGCGACATGATATTTTCACGACGACCTGACAGTCCACAGTGAGTTGACAGTTCCTCACTTGTCCGCGCCATTAATGACGGCGCCATACCGTGCTCCACTATATAAACCGGGGAAGGCAACAGTGCAAAGGGGGATCCGCTCCGTCTCTCTCAAAAACGCAGGCTCGCTTCTCTTCTCTCTCTCGATAGAGCTCTCTGTCTACATTTCACTGTTGCCCAGTCACCTCTCTGACTTGACCGTCGGAGGGTCCCCGCCGGAGCCGCCTCCGATCAGTGCGGACTTCATTTTGCAGATGCACGTTTCCCGGCGATCGGACGACGAGGCGATTGGCCGCAACAGAGTCGAGAGGTGGAGAGACGGAGCGGATCGATCCCCTCCCTCTCTCTCTCGATAAGAGCTCTCTGTCTACATTTCACTGTTGTCCAGTCACCTCTCTGACTTGACCGGAGGGTCCCCGCCGGAACCGTCTCTGGTCAGTGCGGACTTCATTTTGCAGGTGCACGCTCCCCGACGATCGGACGACGAGGCGATTGGCCGCAACACAACTGAATGCATCTAGAAGGAACCAAAATTCATTTTCCCACACTTAGATTCTTTCTTTAATCATTACCAATCACACATCTCGCATTCTCGCTTATAAAGTTGAAATTTTGTATCGAGTACGAATCACTTATAGCTGATGACGAGACATGAATTAGGAAAAAAATAAAATAAAACTTTTATTCTAAACAAAGAGGCGTTTGCTTGGGGACGATGGATACCGTTCGCATCTGGCTGCTCTTCTTGAAAAGCTCGTCTCCTTAGCCTTAAGACAGCTGATTCGGTAGCATCCAGGCGCTCTTCTTTTCCTCCGAGAATGATCTCCGGCTCTCGAACACTGACGGCGACCGCAACGGTCGACGGCGAGGAGGTCGAGGCCTTCATTACCTCGGAGGCCTTCATCAAGGAATGCGTTTGACCTTATTTAAAGACTTCTCGTTGAGTTCGATTGTTTCACGTATTAGCGCTTATGATTTCATCAGAGCCGTCCGTTTTCAAGTGCCTAGGTAGCTGCGGATTCCGAGTCTCAAAGCCCTCGATAAATCGTAATCCCCGTCTCCAACGGCGTTTCACTCCCTCGATCTCTCTGGCCGTTGGCTAAACCCTAAGCCGTACCCCTAATCTTCAATGGCTTCGACCTCCGTCCGATCAGTAAACCGCGTCGCTCTATCTTCCCTCAGGTCATTCGCGGCCAAGTCGAAGCCGGCTGCGCGATCGCCGCCCTTCTCTGGCGGATCCACCGCCGTCCCTCCTCCTGCTCGTCGGTTCTCATCCTTCTCTAGGTCAGCGATTCGTAATGGCAATTTGTAGTATCTCTTTGGTTTCTGGTCGTAATCTAATAAAAAAAAAAGGTTTTCCTTTTAAGGTTGCCGGTGAGCTGGGATGCTGCAGCGGATCTCTTCTCCCGTTGCACAGCGCCGTGGCGGCGGCGAGGCTGACGACACGGCTGAGCTTGACGTCTAGGAGTTGCCGCGCACTCTCACAGGGTATCCTCTGCCGCACCTATCCTGGACTCTAATGATGTTGTTGTTCTATCACTGTTTCGACTGCTCTGTGAGTAGCTCTGCTTCGAGCTCTTTGTTCTCTCATAAAGATTGCTGCTTTCCCCTTTGTTGCCAATCAATGTAGCGTTTCTCTTTGTTTTTTGATGTTCTGAAGGAAACAATTTCAGAAAGTTGCGTGCTTTTTGGGTGTGCATGGTCGGCGACCCGGGTTATGAATAAAGTGGAGGGAGTAGATTATTAGATGGTTGATAGTTGTGGTGTCTAAGTGCGAGGATTTCATGTATTTGTTTTTAAGTCTGGTTGAATCATGGAATTGAGTGCAATAGGTGAATGTTTGGAGATGACGGTATATTAATATGTGGACGAGACCTGATGCTGTGCATGGTGTAGGTAGGGTGTTAATATGGGTGTTCATTGTTCGCTGCGTGGTTTCAATTTTCTGCACACCAATGTGGTGTTCCTTTCGTGCTATGAAAATTCGCATTCCCTTGACATCAAAATCAAAGTACTGAACTAATCAATTCTAGCTAATCCTACTTTAGTGGATTGTTCTGATGCTTCTCAGTTTTGGTCTACAACTGAAGATGGTCTCTTGCACCACTTTGGGAAATGATGCTCCTCGATTGCACAAACAAAAAGCAGAAAAAAACCAAAAAAATGAGAAGAAAAGGATCAAAATAGTTGTAAATAAAGTTGTACAGCATATTGTAAAAATTCAGCAACTGTACATGCATAAGCATACACAGATAGTCTAAGAAAATGAGCTTTAACTCTTTATTCGTTTAATTTTCAGAATATAGAAAGTTGATAGAATGATCTTCAAGGCTGTGGAAATTGCACATGTTTGATTTCTGTCAAGCTTTATCTTTTTCTATCAAAGCAATAATTCCTTCATAATGTTAATGGAAGGGAAGTGACTATTGATTATTTCGAGGTAGAAAGGAGAGAAAGAAAAGTCATATAAGATAGTTTAGAGCTCATCATTTGATGTGTAAATGTGTAGTTGTGGCTATCATCTTCTTTGGAAAGTTTAGAATGGAAAAGATATAGTTCGACTGATTACAATTTTAGGGGCAACAGGTGGGTACGATGTTGGTAAAACTAGCATGATTCAGATTGAGTTTTTTTTTTTTTTAAATAAGTTCTCAGAATCCTCTTTTAGAAGAGAGATGTGATAACTACTAGATGATGATTCCATATTGTTATGAGAAACGATGTCGATATGGTATCTAAGATAGAAGAGACAGGGAAAAAAGAAAAAAATATTGATAAATCAGAGGCGAGCAGGATCCTAATAATTTTCAATTGTAAACAGAATACCCACTTGTTATGAGGAAAAGATGTGGTGCAGTTCAACACAATAAAACTGAGAAAAGAGAATGATATCGACAGATTAGGACAAGAGAATCATGGAATGCATGGTTGGTCAAAGTTTCTCATTAAAACCTTACCTTTTGTT